>NW_019268616.1:410534-460361 GCF_002738365.1 Cucurbita moschata | reverse complement strand
AGACATAATTTTGAACGACGTTCTAATTTCTTGGGATTTTGCAACAACACATGTGCTGGACATCCCCAAATTCTGAAATGACGTAAACTACCTTTACGCCCTTTCCATAACTCATAAGGTGTTTTTGAAACACTCTTAGTAGGAACCATGTTCAAAATGTATGTAGCAGTCTCCACTACAACGGATCGGGTAATTGAGCGAAACTCATCATAGACCGAACCATGTTTAATAGAGTTTTATTTCTCCTTTCTGATACACCATTTTGTTTAGGCATACCAGGGGCTGAGAGTTGAGACCTTATTCCATGTTCTATCATATAGTCCTGAAATCCTAAGTCCATGTACTCTCCTCTTTGATATGATCGAAGTGTTTTAATAAATTTACCTAATAGATTTTCAACCTCAGTCTTGTACTCTTTGAATTTTTCAAGAGCTTCAAACTTGTGATGCACTAGGTAAAGATAGCCATACCTTGAATAATCATCAATAAAACTAATGAAATATTCATACCCTCCTCGTGCTTTAACATTCATTGGACCACAGAGATCTGTATGCACGAGTTCTAAGGTTTCTTTGGCTCTATAACCTTTTTCGGAAAAATGTTCATTTAGTCATTTTACCCTCAAGACAAGACTCACATGGAGGTAAAAAGTTGCCTTCTAACTCATTTAGAAGTCCTCTTTTAACAAATCTCTCAATCCTATTGAGATTAATGTGGTCTAGTCTTAAGTGCCAAAGATAGGTATTAAGAGAAATCTTTTGTCGTTTATTTTGAGTTTCAGCTGTTTTAAACATCTCGGTATTTAAAATAGCCTTTGTTTCGCTCGGTTTTAACATATATAAGTTGTTTTCTAGTTTTGCAGAACAAATATGAATACCTCTTTTGCAAATGAACACTTCATTGATTTCGAAAGATACTTTATACAATTGTTTTAATAAACATGAGATAGATATTAGATTTCTTTTCATTTCAGGAACAAAAAGTACATTATCTAATATAATGAATCTATCTCCAAAAAACAATTTTAAATTTCCTACTGATCTTGCTGAGACAACCTTTCCCGTTCCAACCTTGCGTGTTATCTCGCCATCCGCAAGCATTCTCCAAGAGCTAGTTTCCTGGTAAAAAGAACAAATATGATTAGTCGTCCCTGAATCTAGTATCCAAGTTGAGTTGTCATACTGTACTAAACATATTTCTACAACGAGTAAATCATATTTACCTTATTGTGTCTTTTCGGCTTTCTTCTCTGCAAGGTATTTTGGGCAGTTTCTCTTCCAGTGCCCATTTTCGTTGCAGTGGAAACATTTTCCTTTATCTGCTTTTTGAACCTTGTGTTTGAGGTTAGTAGGAATCTTATTTTTCCCTTTACCCTTCTTCTTCATCAAAACACTTTTAGAAGTTGAAGGTCTAGTCTTATTTTTGGAGGACGGTCCTCATAGTAATTTCTTGGAGATAGCAACATTTGCTTCTCCTGTTTGTCCCTTGTTCATTAAGAGGGACTGATAAGTCTGTAGCTCATTGAGAAGAGCAGTTAAGTTATATTCTATTTTGTTCGTTACCACATTGGTGCGGAACTGGAAGAAGCTCTTCGGAAGAGACATCATGATAAAACTGACTTGACTTTTCTCATCAATGACAGCTTCATTTTTTTATGCCACATTAAAATGGACCATCATGCCCAGGACATGTTCTCTAACTAAGGTCCCTTCTTTCATACAACTGTTGTAAATGTATTTTATGGCTTCATGTCTAAGGGAGAAGGACGGTTGTCCAAACATCCCTCTTAGAGATTCCAAATCTCATTAGCAGTACCCATAACATCGTGTTTCTTAGCCAAAACATCAGATATGCTGTCTAGAATGTACACTCGGGCTTTGTCATTTACTTTTATCCATCTTTCATACGCATCTCGAACTGTTCGGTTTGCATTTAAGCTGGGATTTGGAGGACACTCCTCAGTTAAAACAAACTTTAAAGCATCAATGACCAGTATTGTGTGTTAGGTTTGATTTCCAAGTTGTGTAGTTGTCACCGTTTAATTTTTCAGAAGCGAGTAATTGTACTATTGAGTTTGTCATGCTTTGATATAAAGAAAATTCTATTAGTGATTTGACTTCATCCTATTTAATCCAATCATTTTTAGCAAATGTAATAATGTACCCAAATCATTATTAATTTGCAACGATACTTTAGTGAGTTAGAGCAACTGCTACCGAGGGGCAGTCAATCACTCATTCACTAAACTAAGACATTCTTGACTTAAACACTAATCCCAAAATAACTCTTGTTCCTATAGTGTTCTTAGTTTTCGCTGTTTTGGTCAAGAATATACCAACTCTTAGTATTTCTTCGTAAGTGTGACCCGCCATTTTCAAACCTCATAGATCGGTCCCAACAATGCTATTGAATGAAAAAAAGCCAAAGTTGGGAACGGACCTAAGAAATCCTATCCATTTCTGGAGTTTGCCTTGTTTCGACTCCCATGTTACGACCCTCTGAATGGGTAGTTGCTCTAGGGCAACATGCAGGTGGAACATGGGAATCTCACGGTGCAACCTAGTGGTGGAGACCATAGGACGTATTTGATATACTTCCTTCTCCCACTTACTATAAATACTTTCTCTATTCACCTTGTTATTGACTCATGCAAATACCTTCCGAATGGAGGACGCTCCCAGGGCGACACGAGGCCGAGCATGAATCTCAGTGTGTAAATTTTACAGAGAGCCTGTAAAGAAAACGATGTATCTTATACACCTTTTTCCTCCCACTAAGTATTTTAGATGGTTGGGCATACTCATTGCTTAAGTATATTCCGGCTAATTAAATATATCTTAAGTCTAGGTGATTTTTCTAAATCTTACATCACTTAAGCATGCTCATAAAACTGGGCTAACTAAGCTCAAGTACTGGTTTGATCTCCAGGTAGTAGGTGTTCCGTAAACCGTCAACTTAAGTACCTCCAGCCTTAGACAAGATTGTGCCAGGTGAGCTTTCTCGTAACCGCAATTTTGTAAAACATCGACCTATTTTAACTATTAAAATTGATCGTGCTCGGTTCTTAACCCTAAGTGAGCATGCACTTATCTTTATTATAGATTTTAACATCTATCTCGTTTTATGACGTTGAAAATAACCTATAACATGCATCTAACATGCTTTATATAACAATTATATAATCATCCATTCCATGCAATAATATAACAATTTATATCTATCACTCATGGAACCCTAAACATGCATACTATACATTATAACACTTATAACATACTTGGAATGCATGAAGCATGCTTACCCTATGATGGGATTTTAAATCTATATGACATACTTTATGCATATACATTTTCTATTTAATTAAAACATACATTCATAATGCATAATTAATTAAACACACTAAAGTGGGTTGGTTTTGGCATTTTAAAGCAAGCAATTAACTAAATTATTACATTAATAATTAAAAATAACTTGAGCCGCTTCCGAGGATCACGAACTAGGCGAACCAACCCTTAAAAACGTTGAATCGGACCCCAACGGCAGAAAAAACACCGGAACCGCCTCTTCCATCTTCTTCGGTTCAGCTTGCTATCTCTTCCATTTTTGATCAATTACAACCTAAAATGGACTCTAATGACTCCATAAAAATTACAGACCTTTCTTAATTCATTAAAGCCCATACACATTAGGCTTATTACAATAATATCAAATGGAAGCATAAAAAGAATGCCAAAACCAAAACCATCTACTTTAGCAACCACAAATTTAATTCATGAAATGGTACCCACCATGATCAAATTAATGTAAATAAAGTGCCTAAAACTTGCTCTGATACTAATTGTGGGTGTTAATATAACACATGCGTAAGCAATTTGGATCTTAGGCACTTTTAGAACATCAATTATAGTAAATAACTAGCATGTTCATAAGTATTAAAACTTAATGAGTTTAAATACTAACCTTTTTTAGTTCAAACTCTTTTTTCCTCACGAACCGGTTTCGAACCACCACTAGTGTCTTCTCAACTATCCTCCGGCCTTAGAACGAGATTGTGGAATCCGGTGAGTGACTAAACTTGGAAGGGATTTTGTATATGTGAAGAGAGTGTTTGTGAGAGGTTTTTCTCAATGTTTTTCACCAAGAAGACTTTTCGTTAGGATAATCCAATCTAAGGTAAGAATCCAATCTACTATAATCCATCTTAGTCAGTAAAAATTTCTATTATTCACCCAACCTTAGCAATTTACCCAACAAAAATAATAATAAAGAACTTCCATACCTCAAGCTACTCTAAAGAATGATTCCACACATACTTCATTAAGAACAATGACTAGTTTAAGCTTTGGGTACTAAAACAATTCTATCACCCCATCTTAAATAATAAATTATATATATATACAAACTCAATACCACTACTCTTCAACCTAAAACTTATACTTTCAATGCTAAAAAAAACAAAAGCAATCAGATTGCCCCAATTGCTTCTTGTCACGCAAGTTGCATCACCAAAAAGGTGTATGGACGGAAGGTAATGAGGATGTAAAAAAAAAAAATAATAAATAGAGTTTTCCTTATTGTTCAGGTGAGTTGCATTACAAACGTGGTCATACTGACAACTTTAGGATGTTAGCAAAAGAGTCGAGCTAGGTGAGAATGAGTGTTAACCTAAATAGTCATCTGTTGAAGACCTAAGTGATTTGCACCAAAAATGGAGGCAACTAGAGAATTGGGAAGGACTTGATGGATTCTTGGGAGAGAAAAAAATATGACAAGAGATTAATGAACTAAATTATGAAGTCAAGTCACAGATGCAGAGGTAAAGGGAATGACATCATCCTCGAAGTGTTTTGGGTATACGATGGAAGTGATGAATGTATTATTTTTCTTGTAGGATTTGATTGTCAAGGATGAGCAATGTATTATTGTTTTGACTTGCATTATTTTGGTCCACTAATTATCATCTTCTACTCATTTGTAAAAATTTACATAACTATTTTTTATTATTATTATTATATTATTATATTATAATAAATTTTGAATTTATCATTTTATTTTTATATTATATGATTATTATATTAAAAGAAAATTAAATAAATGGATTTGAAAATTTTTCTTATTTACTTACTTTTAATCCCCACGTTCCATTACTTTTGACTCAATCCAATGATCAATATTAATTCCTACTTTTTGCCACTTTTTTTCGGTACAAACTCATCAACTTCTCTATATTTTCAACACACAACTTGCATAAATTCTCCAATCCTTATTTGTTCAAAGTCTCCATTGTTTGTTGCTCTCTCCACGATCCCAATTTTATTTTTATTCATCTTATTCTTAAGATAGATTTTTTATTGTATTGTGAGAAAATAGTTGTAAGTGCTTCAAATTGTAAATCTACTCTTTGAGAGAGTTGTGGTGTGTTACTATTAAATTCAAATACTTGTATCGGTTTGATCTTGTGCCATGGAAAGGATTGAGTTTGTTCTTGAACTCGTAAAAAGAGCGATGTAGTGGTTTGGCTCTAATCCGTGGAAAAAGTCGAGAAAGTTCTTTATTCAAATTTCCAAGAGGCGCTTGGGGAGTGGAGTAGGTAGAGTTTGATCGAACCACCGTAAAACTATGGTTTCATATTTTTTAACTCTTTCCTATTTAATTTCAAAATTATTATTGTGATTTATGGCATGTTTTAGTTAATTATTGTTTTGACTTGCATTATTTTGTTCTAGTAATTATCATCTTCTACTCATTTGTAAAAAGTTTTAGAAAAATTAATCACGTTTAAATACTTTTATTGTTAAGACCCTATTCACCCCGCTCTGGGATTGTCATACCGATCCAACACTTGGTTAAGTTCCTTAACATTGTCAAATGACCATAGAATTTCATTTGGATTCTAATCATGCCATACTAAGCCTTTTATTAAAATTTCATGGATATATGAGTCCATTTAGAAGGTTATTTTAAAGTCACTTGAATCTCGAGAAAATTGTCTTGTTTAGGTATTTAACTTTTGGTTATTGGCTTAATTTGTCCATAGTCCCTTAAATTTTACTTAACTTAGGGTTCATATAGATTTTCTAACCATTCCCGCAAGTAAAACTTGAGAAAAGTCTAGATTTGTTTGAAATATTTCTGTACCTTCCTCATCATGAATCTCCCACTTCGCTCAATCTCAAGTCATGGTTTCATAATTGTATGTCATATTTTTGTTACCTCATATCATAATCCATGTCGTACATTGTGACACCTTTAAATCACCTCAATACTTTCACATATACCGTTGTCCTGAAACTTCCCTTTAAATCTCACAATGATAGTTAATAGGATGTTAGGATTATTTTCACAAAGATAAAAAACATTAAAAGAGGAAAAGAAAAATTAAACATGTGAAATAAAAGTTTTAACAAAGGTAAAATAATGCCACAAAAATTTTTACTTTCAGTCATCTCCATGTAGAAAAAAAGAAGACCCTTCGAAGTTGTCGAGAAAAGGGGTAAATCTAAGTGTGACTGCCAGAGTTCATAGGACGCCATGGACGTCGAGCTTTAACATTATCGTTGTTACTCTTTTAAAGAGTTAAAACTTAAAGCCTCCATTATTTCTTATTCTTTTTCTTTTTTTCACGGTAGAAACTTTGAATCTCTCTTTGAGTGTATGGTTTATTTAACTCTTGAAGCATAGATGGTTGGTTCAGTATAATTGAATATTTGAAGGTATATATTTTATTAGGGATTGAAATTAAAATTAAGAATTTAAAACTAGGATCCAATTTTGTTTTATTTATCCATATTGATTTAATGATGGATTATTTTAAAAAATAATAAACTTATAATTAGCCTAAACAATTCATTTAGATTTTGAATGACAGGGGTAACTTTCAATTTCGATTCAGTGTATCTGTCATCTTAAAAACTATCTCATACCTAGACAAATATTTTACAGCATTTTATTATTATTATTATTATTATTATTATTATTTTAAAGCAAAATATGTTCTCTCTAAGTTAATTTTCAACTCCTTTTTATTATATATTCATTAAATAATTTTCTAACAGAGATAAATCATTTTGATATTTATTTCTTCTTGCCTAATTTAAGAGATTTATAACCAAATGGATGAAATTTGGACTTAATGGTTTCTTTCAATAAATGACTATTCCTTTGCCTATTTGATTTACAACTCAGTTGGGCATCCTCTAATGAATGGACTACACGTTTGAGAAAATATCTTATAGTAAGCTCTTGAAAATTTAATTTGAATACGAGTGATCACATAAAAGAGAAGCGCCCATGACCTAATGGATAGACATCTAACTTCTAATTAGGTGATTTTAGGTTTGAGGCTCATTGGGTGTGTATTATTTTTTAATAGCTCGGGATCCTTATTTTGGGGCAGCCGATTCTAGAGTTTTTCATTGGCGATTCCTTCATGAAACTTGTTGGAAATCCTATATGGAATGTGGAGGAGTTGGTCGGATGGAAATAATTAACCACAACCCTCGAGTTTAGAAGAAATATCAGGAAGAAAAATTCATAATCTAAAGACTTCAAACTCGAATTTTAGGAATCCTCGTCACTCGATTCTTGTCTTCAAACATTTCCCATAACTTCGCATTTATAGATCAAGCTTGCACCGCTATTGATTGTTCTAGAATTGTGGTGAATTTTCTCATTTTTTATTTTAAACATTTCTAAAATTTAAGTCAGAAATATCTAAAACGATGAAGGTGCTACCGACATTGTGTTGTGCGCCGAAAGCGGAACAAATGTACTCACAACACCAATGAACGAAATTACACAAAGAGACACCAAGATATTTACATGGTTCGGAGGGAAGAAGTTCTTCAACATCCACGGGTAGATACCAATCACTAATCAAACAAAGCGTTATAAGTGAATACCTCACTATCACACAATATAGACTCTCACCAATATGTCACACAAGAAATACAATGTGACACACAAAACATTCCCATATCAAATTCCGATATGACTAGATCTGGCATGACCAAATCTAATCCAAATAACCAAATCAAATCTAATCCAAATAACCAATCAAATCTAATCCAAATAACCAAATCAAATCAAAACTTATGACAATTTACAACCATCTCCACCTTGTCATAATATCTAAAAGTGATAACTGAGTTGGTTGCCACCAAGCCTCAATATGTATACCAAAAAGAATTTTCTTTTTCTTCATAAACCCATTTATAACCAATTTCCTTTTTACCTTTGTTAAGTTGTACAAAATTCCAAATTTGATTTATTTGCTGATTCATATTCTCTTAATAGTGTAAGCTATCCGGCCTCTGAATAGCATCTTTGTAACTGTTGGGAACTCTATCAATCATAGAGAAAGCATATGCTATTGTATCATCAAACTTTACAGGTTTTCGAATTACCCTTCGTGGTCTATTCTTGGCGATAGACTCAGGTTCCTCCACTTTTTCATTTACAAGGCTTTGCTCCTCCTGTTCTAAGACATCTGAGTTATTATCTACCTGATCAATAGGTTCTTCAATAGGAGCAACCATATCAGGAGAGAACACCACCTTCTCCACCTGCTTCAATGCCTCGTCATTATTTTCAATTTTTTGCAAAAACATTCCAGACTCATCGAATGTCACATCTCGACTATTAACAATCTTACTTGTTTTTGGACGCTATAACCTATAGCCCTTCGCTCCTTTGCTAAAGCCCATAAACTTGGCTTTTTTTGCTTTAGGATCCAGTTTTAAGTCTGTCACATGATAATAAGCAGGACACCTAAACACATGCAATTTATCATAATCACTAATAGGAGTACCTGACCATACATCAAGCGGAGTTTCCCCACAATTTTCAAAAACAGGTAAACGATTCACCAAGTGAACTGCATTACTGAGAGTCTTAGCCCAAAAAGCCTTACTCAATCCTGCTTGAGACAATATGCATCGAACCTTCTCTATTAACGTCTGGTTCATTCTCTCAGCAACTCTATTTTGTTGTGGCTTAACAGGAACAGTGAAGTGTCGAACGATCCCTTCATCTTGGCATACTTTAAGGAATGGATCATAAGTATATTCTCCACCGTTGTCTGATCTCAACTTTTTGATTTTCCTGTCCGTCTGATTCTCTACCATTTTCTTCCACTCTAGGAAGATTTGGAGAACCTCGTTTTTGTGCCTCTTGGGATACATCCAAACTCTCCTCGAGTAGTCATCAATATAGGTGACAAACCACCCCTTTCCTCCCAATGAGACATTCTTCGTGGGGCCCATACATCAGTGTGAACATAATCCAAAATGCCCTTTGTTTGGTGTATAGCTGTACCAAACTTCACATCTTTTTAGTTAACCAAATATACAATGTTCACAGAAATCAATTTTACTAGTTGTGGCACCCTTAAGGACTCCTCGGCTCACCAATGTCTGAAGCGCCTTCTCATCAGCATACCCAAGTCTCATGAGCCATAATTTTGATATGTCTTGTTCTTTCGAACTTGCCATAGTAGCATGCCCACATATTGTGGTTCCGTTGAGGTAGTATATGTTACCTCTTCTAGTTCCTTTAATTGCCACCAAAGCTCCACGAGCTACTTTCAAATTCCCTCATTCCAAAATGATATGATAACCACTCGCATCCAATTTTTCTTCAAGTCAGGGACATACCTCATATCATTGAGTTTTCGTATAACCCCGTCAAACATCTTGATTTGTACTGAGCGATTCTCGTCATCTTGCAAGTATTGTCATTGGCCATATAGACAACTCCACCATTGAACTCTTTGAAGTCCAAAAACATCTCTCTATTGGAACACATATGATAGGAGCACCAAGAATTAAGAATCCATTCACTGGTTTGGCTGACTGATAAGGAGATCGTCAAGGCATTATCTGTATCAGTGTCGTCATCTCTAACCACATTGGACTTCGACCCCTTCTTTTTTAAGATCGGACAATCTTTCTTCCAATGGCCTTTCTGTCGACAATATGCACACTCATTTTTATCTAGTTTTCTATAATTATCATATCTACCTCTCGACTTTGATCGGGACTTTCCACGTTCGCTCTTTTTCAAAGTAGAAGTCCTTCCACGAGTAGTGAGAACATTTGAGCTAGAATCTTGATATGCCTCCTTTTCCTTCTTTTGCACCTCATTATTCATCAAGGCATTTGAGACATCTTCAAAATCAATATCAGTGATTCCATGTAGTAGGGTGGTTACTAAAAACTCGTAGGACTCCGGCAAAGAATTTAATAACAACAACGCCTTGTCTTCGTCCTCAATCTTAACATCAAGATTGAGCAAATCAGTGATGATTTTGTTAAAATCATCTAAATGCTCAGCCATTGAGATACCTTTCTTGTAGTCAAAACGGAAAAGTTTCTTCTTCAAATGGAGTTTATTTTCCACACTCTTTTGCATATATTTTGCCTCAAGCTTGTCCCATAATTCTTTCGCCATGGTCACCTTCATAAATGCATATTTCTGATCCTTGCCAAGATAGGATCGAATAATTTCGCAAGCTTGTCGATTTAATTTCGTCCATTTGCCGTTTGTCATGTCTTCAGGAATCTCCTCTTGGAGAGAAGCATCAAGATCTTGCATGACCAGCAAATCGCTAACTTCGCCTTGCCAAACACCAAAATTATTGGTTCCATCAAATTTCTCTACTTCAAAATTAGAACTCAAAAATCTCGATCCACGCCGTGATTTAATTCCAGATGATTCTTCCATTTGCAATAAGTAATCTGAATGTAACTAAAAACAAAATTCTTGAAAATTGATTTTCAAGAAAATAAACACAATTGTGAGCTCGTCTAGTGGTCGATGAGGCCAAAACTTTCACAATACCCCCAAATACCACAATTAGGCTCTGATACCAATTGTTGTGCACCGAAAGTGGAACAAATGTACTCACAACACCAATGAATGAAATTACACAGAGACACCAAGATATTTACATGATTCGGAGAGAAGAAGTTCCCCTACATCCATGAGTAGCAACCAATCACTAATCAAACAAAGCGTTACACGTGAATACCTCACTATCACACAATATATGATGGTGTTAATATAACACATGCGGAAGCAATTTGGATCTTAGGCACAGTAAGTACATCAATAAAAATAGTAAATTAGCTAGCATGTTCAAAAGAATTGAAACTCAATGAGTTTGAATATTAACCTTTTGTCGCTCAAGTATCTGTTTCCTCACGAACCAGTTTTGAACCACCTCTAGTGTCTTCTCCACTATTCTCCGACCTTAGAACGGGATTGTGGAATCCGGTGAGTGACTAAACTTGGGAGGGATTTAGTATATATGAAGAAACAGTTTGTGAGAAGTTTTTCTCTAGGTTTTTTCCAAAGGAAGACCTTCCATATACCCTGATCACTCTATTTATAGAGTCATGTTTGCATGTTCCTGCAAATTTGAGATCACCAAATTTTGAGACTCGAAATTCCATGTTTGGGATTATGTGGCAAGAATGCAAGTTTGAGTTCACCAAATTTTGACACTCAAAATTCCACTAAAATTTGTGGGGTTTATTTAGCAAGCATGCAAGTTTGGTTAACCAAATTTTGACACCTCAAAATTCCACTAACTCAAACATGTATTTTCGATTAAAGTAATAATTAATTTTAATAATTAATCCCAATCAATTCCGACACATATTTGATTAAGATATTTAAATCTTATTTAAATATCTCATATTCTCTCTTTTTGTTTAATTCGTAAATAAAACAAAAATGCGGTTAAATATATCATATATATGTAGCGCATATTCCCTAATTTGAATTCGAACACTTCGAACTCACTCGTCACACTTTTCTATGGTTTAATCCGATATGAGCTAGCAGAGGGACCTAGTGGACCTATGGATCATGGGCTCCAACGATCCAAGATTAACCGGTTAAACTAGTTAACCTTGTTAACCAACATTCGTTAACTACTAGGACACTCCACTATAGCCTAGTAGTTGCACTCCCCTCACTATAGATATATTTCTGTCCATTTGATATAACCATGTAGGTTGATCCTTCACAGGTTGTTCGTAACTAGAGCTGGGTTAATTTACCGTTTTACCCCTAAAGTTACTTCTTGTTCCTTATGTCTCACTGATCCTCTAATGAACAATTGGTTTGTGGTCCAACCAGTAAACTGAATCCCTCTCAGGCCAATGAGAGGATGAGGCCCCTTGTTCAAGACCTGGAGTCGGTGCTTAAGGGAACTATCTCTCTTCTATCCCTAAAAGTGGGTAGGAGTGATTTTCATCTTGCACCCCACGTCCCCAGCCATTCACCCAGTTTTACCCTTGAAATGGGAGGCCTATTGAGTCGGCAAACTCGAGCCACTCTCACCCATGTAAACCTAAGGATAATTCTGAATAAACAGGAGTTCGTGGTTAGCTCAGGATTAAAATCGAGTTACCTAGGTCATCGAATGAAAAGAAAATCAATCTCAACAGTAAACAACATTATAAAGTGAGAGTGATTTTCTTCATAGTCCGATCTTATGCAATACTCATTGCATAGGACACCCCCACTCACATGTCTCCACGTGTACAATTTAGTGATCACATTGTTTATGTCATATACAAAAGTGGACCGCATCCATAGTGTCCACAGGATAAGGTACTCAACCTTATCCCCAAATTCCAGATCATTTTGACTATATACTTGAACTTGATCCACTCTTATGTCTCTACATATAGTTCAAGTAATTATACTATAGTCAGAGTGTTCTTAGTTTATTGGATTTAGATTAATAATCGTAAAGTTCACTTTATTCAATAACAATCTTTACTGAATAAACAACCATAATAACGTTATTGAAAATAGAATATGTTTTTGTTTACAAACTATGAGTTTTAGGACATAAAACCCAACAAAGACTCTCACCAATATGTCACTCAACAAATACAATGTGACACATAAAACATTCCCAAATCTCGATATCAAATTTCGATAGGACTAAATCTGGTATGACCAAATCTAATCCAAATACTCAAATCAAATCTAATCCAAATAATCAATCAAATCTAATCCAAATAACCAAATCTAATCCAAATAACCAAATCAAATCAAAACTTATGACAATTTACAACACATCGATTTTCAACTTTAACCATTGGATCTACCAACCTTGAGTCTTGTTAAACATATCCAAATAGCAACTCAATCCAATGATTGGATGTGAATATACGATTGATTTCCTTCTACACAACAGTTCTGGAACCAAATCTGGTTGCAGATTTTCTTTAATTACAGTTTTGTAATTAAGTGGAACTTGAGGGGTATTTTTTTTGGTAATTTGTCACATTTTGAATATTTTATTATTATTATTCTCCAGACATCCATAATTTTTCTTAAATTTCTTCATCCCTTGATGTTGCTGGTCATTTTCTCCTTCTTGACCAGCATGAAATTCCTTCTCGATGAGGAATTAAAAATCGAGAAAGATCCATTGTAATTGAAAAAATGACCTTTTTGCCCTTTTCACCTACTTTTTCCTTTCTAATCTTTGTCCAAAGGCCTTAAATTCTTAAAATTACCTGTGTAGAAATGACTTGCTTAAGACTCTCTTGTCCTTGTTGACCCTCTTATTTTCTTTCTTTGAATCCTTTGGATCTTACACGGTCCGGTTGTTCTTATTGGAGCTAATTTCTTTTAGTTTTTTTGGGGTGTTACATCATAACTCATCACTTGGCTCCCCAAGTCGTATTTATCAATCACAGTTTTATACATGATCCTAAGATGAATTCGTTAACTCTTTACTAGTCTCTATGTCGTACATCTACATATCATAGAGACCTCCGAATTGATTGAAGATAGAGAAATATGATAAAGACCTCCGAATTGTTTACCTAAGCCAATCATCCTCCCCGTGGCCAATCCAAAGATCAGCGAGGTCATCAAGAAAGCCTATCTATCGGGATTTTCTATATCCCGAAAGATCTTCATAAGAAAAGAAGGTTTTATGAATTCATTTTGGTTGACACCAAGTCTGTCGAAATTACTCATATTCCAAGTCGCGATGATCCTTCAAAAATCGAGTACTCAAAATTAAAAATTTTCAAAGTCATGAATCCAACGTACTAAAATTATCAGATGGCGTGGTTCAATGTCATTTTGTATCTAAATTACGAGCACTCGGTTTATTCAATTATGCTAGAATGCTCATAAAATTCATTACCCATTTTGGTTCATCAAATGTGGAAAATCTTTAGATCTAGCAAAGATATATTTCCCGTTCTAATACAGGAATCGTTCCACTACTTCGTTCAAAATATCTTCAGAACTCTATTTCCATTAGCTACGCGCTTTTGCGTATATTTTTCAAATTCCTTGGATTCTAACCTGGAATTTCCAAGTAAAGGAAACTAAAGACCAAGTAAAACAAGTCTTCAAAGTAATCAAAATAAAATGGTAGGATAAATACACTTATACCCGCGCGGATCTCAAAGCTGTAAAGATCTGGTTATCTGAGAATGACCACCTTCAGGATTTATTGAAGAAGAAAACCAACAAGTTTCTTAATTCAAAGTCTAGGCTGCTAGCTGCATTGGCCCAGACGACTTCAGAAGCTGATTTTCAAAAGCTTCTTCAAGAAGCCGCATTGGTCGGTTCAACATCTTCTCCTTCTACAGTAGGAGAGGAAGATACAATCTACCATCTCAATGATCCATTTTTTTGGATTCCCAACCACCTTGTTAAAAATCAACATCTGCAAAAGATTGAATAGTCATTAAACTAATTAAAAAAAGATAGTGGATGAATATGTCTTCTAACATATTCCTTATCTTTTACTTTTTTGTTTTTTTTTTTTTAAATTATTTGCCTTTTCTACTTTCATCAAAATAATGGATGAAAATGTACATTATTTTCTATTTCTTTCATGTATCCTGCTAGTATTTCTTTATAGGTTGTCATTTCTTTTCTTAATTTATACGTTGTCCTATCTTGTCTACTTCATGTAAATTAAATTTGTAAATTAAGTATTTTTATATAAAATTAAGCTAGGATGACAGAGATCATGTAAATTCTTAGAGGTCAAGTAATTAAGCATCGATATGGTATCACAGCCTCAATTTTTGTTGGGGAAGAGGAGTTACTCAATCTTTTAAGTATGATAGTGCTGAAAGCAAGAAGATGGTAAGAGAAATTTAGAGGAATTTGGAGTATGTGATAGCTGAGCGAATAGCCCTAATATTCTAGGTGGTAAGACGCGGGAAGCGCAATATGTCCATTGACAAGCTTGGGTGCTTAGTCATATGAAAGATTCCGAAAAGATTTTATCAACAACCTGACACCTTTATGAGAGACAAAACAAAGATTGACAACTTGTCAGCCACACAATCAAGACTCGCATGTGAATTATTAGTGTTTGTCTTTGTGAATTATTAATCTTTTAAATTATTAGTTTGCTTTGGGTCTTTTCCAGCTTTTAGAAAAAACAGGCGTCCTGTTCGGCTAGATTTGATCTTATCTCTTAGTTCACATTTTTCAACTCTACTTTCAAATCCGAAGTCTATAAAATGACTTCATCAATGTAAAGAGGACATCGATCGGCTGATAGCTCTCTCTTAAAAATCAATTGAAAAATTCAGAAAAAGAATTATTCTATTCTATCTATCTCTTGGCTCTCATGTCTTCATCTTACGAACGAATTTCTGCGAAAACTCATAAAATCAAATCATTTCAAATGTCCTACTAAAGAAGAAGAAAGTTCAAATGAACAGAGAAGAGGAGAAAATCTCACCATCTCAAAAACTGTCAATCAAGAATATCAAATTGCCAGAATTGAAGTTGGACTATTCCAAAGGTAGATCCTAAAACTATCTACCAAATTTCGACCTTCAATTTTACTCAAAGATCATGCATCAAATTCTTAGAGAAAAATATCTCAATCCATAGCAATAGGGAATCTCCGAATCTTTTTTCAAAATCCCTTATACTCCAACATCGTGAAGAGTTTAATTATATTCACGTCGGTCTTGTTCAAGTCGCTGTAAAACCATTGTTCAAACTTGGACTAGATATCCCAGTCCTTATCTCCGTACGAGATAAGAGACATGAAGACTTCTCAAATTCTTTATTGGGAATGGTTCAATCCAACCTAGAGAATGGACCAATCTATTTCAATTGTTATCCAAATTTTACTCTGTTGCTCAAGGACCCACACATATTATCAGCCCTTATGCTGGACTTACAATCAAAAATTTGAACATCAAGGCTGAAACTCATTCTTCAGTCGACATATTCAGGGTTTATTATAAGCTCATGAATACAAATATTTCTCCAAGAGCATTAAGATCCTCGCCAGAAGGGTCAACCATGCTCATAGAGGCAAATATTGGAAAGTGTTCAGTGACGGTTCCAAAAACACTCTCTTGGGATCAACTAACAAGAAATACTCTCTGAATAGAAGATGCTAATCTTCCAAAAAGAAAAGAATCTCAAAACCCAGTCCAAATCATCGAACATGACGATGGAAGCGCTGAAATAAAATTCTTCAAAGAACCTTTGTCAGATTCAAAAGTAAAAGAATTCCTGAATTCTAGACCAAGCACTTCAGGAGTTTCGAGATCAATGTATGACCCCTTGAAGGTAAAAGAGGTCAATTATAATCAAAGAAGGGCATCAATCCACTATGAGGATGGCTCAAGATCTACAACCCATACTGATATAGATACTCAATCCATCTATGAAAGTCAGCTAAATGTCATCAGAGCTGATTTCCAGATAGACAAAAAATTTCTAAAAGCAGATTTTATGTCAGCTACCAAATCTTAAAAAAGAAACGCCTTCTTTCAAACCTACAAAGAGGCTGAGCGAAATGAATTAAGGGTTAAGTGGTATTCTCATATCGAAGCCGTACAAGAAAATATATCATTCTTGGAATGGTTTGAAGAAAATATTTTGCAGACATGCATCTTGACTCAGAGGAGCTGGAAAACTACCAGAAGAGGAAAGGTATATTTAAAACATCCTCTGTTGGAAGAAGTTGAATTCGACAACTACTACAGAAAAAAGATCGAAGCTAGTCCTTCCAAAACTATTCGAGAAGGACTAGAAAAAGGTAATCTGACCCTAAAGGATATCAAGAATATCCAGCATCAAAACAATTATTCAAATAAGATTTTATCCACGATTGCTACTCAACTTGAGAGTATCGAGGGAAAAATCTCGAAGAATTCTGGTACTCAGCAAGAACAAGTAGGCACCTCTGTACCAAAAATCGATGAGTCAATCACAATACTCAGACTGGTAAACCTCGACATATTTACGAAGAGGATTTCAAAAGAAAAGGCTGCAATGGCCAAGATAGAAGAAAAATTGGATACGATTCTAAATCCTGGAATAATACCTCAAGATTCATTTCTCAATGTCGTTAACAATTCCAACGAAGTCAAGAAATCTGAAGACAAGATTATAAATGAGATAGAAGAACCTCTCAAGAGAGTTCTTACTCTCGAAGAAATGCTCTCCCTAACCACTCTCCTTCACCTTAAGGTGACCAAAAAGAAGACGGTAGAGAAAGGGAAGAAGTCCATTGCTTCTTCAAACACCCCTACTCCAATGACATCTGACAGTTATGCGATGGATGCTGGTTTCACATGGGTGACCAAGTCTAAAGCAAAACTTTCTAAAAAACAAAAGGAGGTTATCAGTCTGACGAGGCCTTCTGCCTCTTCAACACGGCCATCTACCGTTACTCCATCGAGATCTACGGTCTCTTCCACTTCAAAGGGGCCTTCTATCCCCTCAACCTACTCATACGCGGTTATTGCTGTTCGATTCTCTCTAGTTCCTGAAATAAGGACTTAGTTTCAAAAATCTGTATCTCTACCAAAAGCTCTAGTAGAACCAGAATACGACGATCCAAAGATCAATGAGGTCGTCAAGAAGGTCTATCCATCAGGATTTTTCTATATCTTGGAAGATCTTCATAAGACTAGAAGGTTTTATGAATTCATTTTGGTCGACACCAAGTCTGTCGAAATTACTCATATTTCGAGTCGCGATGATCCTTCAAAAATCGCGTACTCAAAATTAAAAATTTTCAAAGTCATAAATCTGACGCACTGGAATCAAGATCCGTACACGGAGAAAACTTTTTCAAAACCTTTTGTTCCTCATTCTTTCTCATACGTAGATTATCAGATGGCGTGGTTCAATGTCATTTGGTATCTAAATTACGAGCACTCGGTTTATTCAATTCTGCCAGAATGCTCATAAAATTCATTACTCATTTTGGTTAATCAAATGTGGAAAATCTTTGGATCTAGCAAAGATATATGTCCCGTTCCACTACTTCGTTCAAAATATCTTCAAAACTCCATTTTCATTAGCTATGCGCTTTTGCATATATTTTTCAAATTCCTTGGATTCTAACCTGGAATTTCCAAATAAAGGAAACGGAAGACCAAATAGGTCTTCAAAGTAATCAAAATAAAATGGTAAGATAAATACACTTATACTCATGCGGATCTCAAAGCTGTAAAGATCTGATTATCTGAAAATTGTCACCTTCAGGATTTATCAAAGAAGAAGACCACCGAGTTTCTTAATTCAAAGTCTAGGCTGCTTGCTACATTAGCCCAAACAATTTCAAAAGCTTATTTTCAAAAGCTTCTTCAAAAAGCCGCATTGGTCGGTTCAACATCGTAGAAGGAAAGGAAGATACAATCTACCCTCTGGATGATCCATTTTTTGATCTCAACCACCTTGTTAAAAATCAACATCTGCAAAAGACTAGTCATTAAACTAATTAAAAAAAAAATAGTGGATGAATATGCTTCTAACGTATTCCTTATCCTTACCTTTCCTTTTTTGTTTTTTTTTAAAATTATTTGCTTTTTCTAATTTCATCAAAATAATGGATGAAAATGTACATTATTTTCTCTTTCTTTCATGTATCGTGCTAGAATTTCTTTATAGGTTGTCATTTCTTTTCTTACTTTTTAGGTTGTCCTATCTTGTCTACTTCATGTAAATTAAATGTGTAAACTAAGTATTTTTATGTAAAGTTAAGCTAGGATGACAGAGCTCATGTAAATTCTTTGAGCTAGAAGTTACTTGATACTACATCTCTTCTTGTACTGAATAGGCTAAACTCACATTAGGTAATGGAGTCATCATCAATATGTTAGATCTCACTGTTTTATATGACTCATTGAACCCCATGAGTAGTTGCATCAATTTGTCTTCTTCACGTTAATCAACATGTATTTGACGTTGATTATGACAGTGTTAACACGTGCGGAAGCAATTTGGATCTTAGGCACTCTAAGTACATCAATTATAGTAAATTATCTAGTATGTTCAAAAACATTTTGTAGTTCAAATTCTTTTTTCTTCACGAGCTGGTTTTGAACTACCACTAAAGACTTCCATACTATTCTCTGGCCTTAGAATGGGATTATGAAAACCGGTGAGTGACTAAACTTGATAGGAATTTAGTATATGTAAAGAGAGAGTTTTGAGACATTTTCTCGTACCTTGATCACTCTATTTATAGAGTGATATTTACATGTTCATGCAAATTTGAGATTACCAAATTTTGACACACAAAATTCCACTCAAATTTGTGGAATTATGTGGCAAGTATGAAGTTTGAATTAACCAAATTTTGACTCTCAATATTTCACTAACTCAAACATGTATTTTTCAACTAAGTGAAGTCAATCTTTTGACTTTTTCTATTTTAATTCAACAATTCATTTAAATAATTAATTTCAAATAATGATTAATTAAACAATTTAATTAATATTTAACATTAAATCAGATGCCAATCCCAATCAATTCCCGTACATATTTCAATATGAATCCCTATTCATAATTTAAATATTTAAATCTTATCTAAATATCTCCAATTCTCTCATTTTTTTTTAATTCCTAATTAAATCAAAATGTCGTTAAATATATCGGATATATTTAGCGCATATGTCCTAACTTGAGTTCGAACACTTCAAACTCACTCGTCACATTGTTCTAAGGTTTAGTCTGATATGAGCTATCAATGGGACCTAATGGACCTACAGATCATGGGCACCAACGACTCGAGATTATCCAGCTAAACTCATTAACATTTTAACCAACATTCATTAACTACTAGGACAATCCACTATAGCCTAGTAGTTGCACTCCCCTCACTATAGATATATTTCTATCCATTTGATATAACCATCATTAGTAAGTCGATCCTTCATAGGTTGTTCATAACCAGAGCTAGGTCAATTTACCGTTTTTACCCCTAAAGTTACTTCTTGTTCTTTAAGTCTCATTGATCCTTTAATGAACAATTGGTTTTTGCTCCAACCACCAAACCGAATCCCTCTTGAGCCAATGAGATGGTGGGGTCCCTTGTTCAAGACCTGGAGTCAGTCAACTATCCCTTAAGGTGGGTAGGAGGGAATTCTATCTTGCACCCTATGTCCCCAGCCTTATCTTTGAAATGGGAGGCTCATTGAGTCAGCGAACTCAGGCCACTCTCACTCATGCAAATCTAAGGATAAATCTTTATAAACAAGAGTTCATAGTTAGCTCAGGATTAAGGTCGAGTTACCTAGGTCATGGAGTGAAAAAATCAATCTCAAGAGTAAACGACATTATAAAGTGAGAGTGATTTTCTTCATTGTTAGATCTTATGCAATACTCATTGCATAGGATGCCCCCATTCACATGTCTCCACATGTACAATTTAGTGATCACATTTTTTACATCATATACAAAAGTCGTCGCATCCATAGTGTCCCCAGGATAACGTATTAAGCCTTATCCCTGTACTATTGATCATTTTGACTATATACTTGAACTTGATCCAATCTTATGTCTCTACATATAGTTCAAGTAATCATACTATAGCTAGAGTGTTCTTAGTTTATTGGGTTTAAATTAATGATCGTAAAATTCACTTTATTCAATAATAGTCTTTACTGAATAAACATCAATAATAACTCTATTGAAAATAGAATATGTTTTCACGGTAGTACATAGTAGTAGAGGTTGCTGCTGTCTAACCCAATTTTCTTCCCTAAAATGTTGCTTTCTCCTTGTATCATTTTCCTTCTATAATATTGGTTTCTTCTCATGTAGGGCTGAGAAAGGATAAAATTGCCTACCTAGGATGTTTCTAATTTCGTAGTCAATGACCCACGTGACGGCTGATGTGCATTAAATTTCCATGTCATACCCAAAAGGTTTGCTTTCTAGGTTGCTTCAGCATCAGGGTCAGCAATGTATTTCCAGATTTGCTACAACTACATGGTTTAGCATGAATGTTCTAGAATTTTACCAAATAACTCAATTAAGTGTACAATTAAGCTAGATTTATCCAAATTAATCTTCTTTTCATATTAAACCACAATTGACTATTTCATATATACTAATTAGAATAAATGGAGCAATTAATGAGAAAATGGTGGGTATGAGTGCAAAATTAACTACAAAAAGATTCGATAGAACTCTACTTTTGGAGAATTATCACACCCCAAAACGTAAGAGTTTGCTCATCCTCGACCAATGTTTGTAGAGTAGTCATCAAAGACATGATTTAGATCACATTCCTTATATTTCTTCTTCAATTCAGTTTTTCCCAGCATTTCACCCTACACTTATAACCAAATCTTACAATAAAAATAACATATTTCTCGCTTCCGCCATTTTCCAAAACACTTCTAAAATGATTACTATTCCTTTTACCTCTGCTTTTGTGACTAGGCTTCATAATTTATTTAATTAACTTTCTCTTGTCATGACATTTGTTTTTCTCCCAAGAATCCTTCAAGTCATCCCCTTATTCTCTTGGTGCCTCCACTTGTGGTGCAAATCACATAAGTCTTCAAGGGATGACTATATATACTAACACTCATTCTCCCTTAGCTCGACTCTCTTGCTATCATTTTGTAGTTTTCATTGTGACCACATTTGTGATGTAACTCACTTGAACAATAAGGATAGCTTTCTCTCTCTTTTTTTTTTTTTTTTTTTTATTTACATCCTCATTACCTTCAATTCAGACATCTTCATTGGTTATGCAGATTGCCTTACAACAAGCAATTGAAACAATTTGTTTACTTTCTGCTTTTTTAGCATTGGGAATTCAAGCTTTAGGTTGAGGACTGGCTTGGGAATGGACTTTTCTCTCTCTCTCTCTCTTTTGCTTCGCATTTTGCATGGGGTGATAGAATTGTTTTAATACCCCCAAACTTGAACTAGTCATTGTCCTCAATGAGCATTAGTGTGGATGTGGAACCATTCTTGAAAGTAGATTGAGGTGCAGAAGCTCTTGGTTATTGTTTTTGTTAGAAAAATGATCTAAGGATGGGTGAATTATGGGAATTCTTGCTTTTTAAGAGGTATCATAATACATTGGATCCTCACCTTAACTCTATGAATACTCTTCCATTTGAGCTTTAATTTCCTTAACCTTTTTTTTTTAAGTTATATATTTTTTTACGGAAACACACCTCTCACTGTTTTATTTATCACATTGAAGCACTATACATTAGATTCCTTGTTCTTGAACAAAACATCCATACTGCATATTCGAAAATGTATGATATATTACCCTATCTAATATAGCTCATGTTTCTAGGGTACATGCATGAACATCATTCAAAATTATATGCAGTCAAAAAAAAAAAAAATAAATAATAAAAAAAAAAATAAAAAATAAAAAAAAAAACAAAATATGGATTCATGCTTCTAAATAAGACAATAAGAATGAAAGGGTGTGTTCAGAGAATTCCCTTATCTTTAGGCATCATAAAGATTCTTTGTAATTTCATTCTTTTAGAATTTCTCGATAAAACTTGAAAATACTGGTGCAATCTACTATCTGTCCAATTGCTATTGTAAGTCTACCTGTTCACCTACAACTGCTGTAGGTCTGCTGCAGCATATGAATTCTAATGTATAACAAACCCTTTCTTACCATTTCAAGCCTACCCAAGAATATACAAGGATTATTGTCACAACCCGATTTTCAAGACTGCGAAAATCAGACCGTGACCCCAAAAGACGAAATGGAAAACAAACAAAGAGAAAAGAAAATAAAATAAGAGTAAAAGATAAAGATAAAAATATCACTGAATTAAAACAAAGGAGAGAGAAGTTTTGTTTCAAATTATTACAAAGGAATTACAAATATAAAACGAAATACAAAAGACCCTAAAAGACCGACAAGGGACTGACGCTTCGGAACGACCCCCTCAGTGACTGCACAACTCTCGAACTCTCCTCCACAATGACCAGTACCTAAAACAAAAAAGAGTAGAAAGAAATGAGTATAAAAATTATTCTCATTAAGCCACCTACTTGTAGGCTCTCATCGCATCCTAAGCTTAACAGATTTCCACGGGCTTCTCTTTAGCTCTAAGACATCTGGTTCTAGTCATAGCTCTTTAGGGCATGCCCCTTGGAACTTATCCCTTGGGGCTTCTTTAGTTCTTCGTCCTTTCATTTAAACCCTAAGAGTTCCCTTATGCCAACTTATGTTTGATTGGTGTACTACGAGTATTTACCTCGGCATGACTATGAGACTACCTGGCATCTTACTTAGGAGGTGAGCTACAACCCCCTAGTCCGATTGTAATCCCCTTTTGTTCGGGGAGGGCTACCTCCCCCATTCCCATCCAGCTAAATGGTCCGTTACAAAGTGGGTCTCCCGTTTCTCATGCTAAAACGGCTTTAGAACAGTCGAGTCCTGATCAGGAACCCCCTGGTCTCCCACAAAGACATAACACCAATCACACACAAGTAACCTAAGGGTACTCTAAAGGTGGTTTAGTATGCCGTGATAGTTTCATAAACTCCTAGGGGACATGTTAGGTCTATGCTTAGTGAATTGTCCTTCTAACCAAAAATCCCTAGACTTATCATAAATGTGGGTCATGAAAATTAACTGAGTGTGCACACAAGTATCATTTAGCATCATCATACATAATTCATGCAAAGTAAACATAATGCTCAATGGGACGCAGAGTTCACAAGTTCCCATCTTCCTTTCAACATGAATTAAACATATACATATAAAGTGGTAGCTTAAAACATAATTGCAACACTCAGATAATTCTCAAAATATTTCACATAATACATCCATACTCTTAGCAAACAAGTTACCTACATTCAATCATGGAAAGCTACCACCTAAGTAATTAAACTTGCATGCATGCATAACCAAGCGACTCCTACAAGTATTTCTTCCTAAAGTTCTATGTGGTGACTTACATGATTGACGCGCATTCTACGTTTAGCGTTTCTACACCAATAGCGTGTCCATAAATACTGATTTTCTCCATTTAGGTCTATTTCATATAAAAATAGGGTAAGAGTTGGAATCAGGAGGAAAATCGGTCAGAAGTCGAACGGTCTGAAAACAGTACCTCACGCACATGCACGCGCTCACACGTGCCTGGGAAGGTGTTACACACGCATGGCCACGCGGGATGCGCATGAGGGAGGGATGATGCGCGCTAAAGTATTGCCACGCGGCTCCCGTTGAACGGTCAGTCGAGGTCGAGGTCGTTAGTTTGAAATCGAAAGGACGCACTGGAAATCCAAATTCTTTTATGCTGACGCGTGGCAACAAGAAACCGGGTCGATGGTCCGGGTTGTGCGTGGGTCATCGGGTCGTAGACTCAGGTAGCGGGCTGCCAGCAATCGATTCGTGCTTGATGCAAAGTATTTTGTTAAATTTTCTCCGTCGTTTAATGATTGACACGTGTCCCTTTTTCTCTGGCAATGTGTTGCTCCACCGCCTGACACGTGTCTCGGTCGCCGTTTTTCTTCTGCGATTTCCAAAATACGATTATTTTTCCATTATCTTTGCATCTCCATATTTCTTTCTACATAACTCGAACTAACACGGTTTCTTCATGAGATTTGTAAAGTGCATATCCCATCTTTAATTACGTATTTTTTCTTGCAATTTATTTCTATTATCCGAGATAATTATCTTAGCCTAAAGATGACAAGAAACATCAATACCTACCTACTTTGACGAATGTCGGAACTCCTATTTCCAATTCAAATCAACTACAACTTCCTTCATGGGCTTTGAGCGTAATACTCCCTAGATTAACATACTAAAATTTTAGATTCTAACTCTTACTATATCTCACAGATCTAAAGGAAAGCCGAGAATCTAGATTCAAGAAATTTACCTTTAGATTTTCCTCGTTTCTCAACGATTTTGGAATGTTCTCCTGTAAGTTCTGTGAAGATTTCATGAAGAAGGCTTGGCCAGAGTGGCCGTTACCTCCCTTTCTCTCTCTAGAACTTTTTTTCTCTCTCTTTCTTTCCTTTTCTATTATTTTCTTTTCCCCTCTTATACTCCTTTTTCTTCTAATCATGTCACTAGCCTCAATTTTAGGTGTTTAAGGAGAAGGGAGGGAATAATGACCAAATTACCCTCCGGGGTTGACTTGGACTATATTTCTAATTTTCTATACTTTTTTTTCGTAAGTTCCTCCGTTATTTCCAAGCATATTTCTCAAATGCTTCATTTCCAATTTGGTCTCTAAGACCCTCAATCAAATCTTAGAAGTTCAACATAAAAGGAAAATTAGATTTAAAACTTTCCATCGGGACTTGGGTCTTACAATTATTTTATGTTCATTTCTCTTTTTCATATGAATTTCTTTCCTTGGAGGGGTTAGAAAATCTTTTAGGTTGTTCCTAAAAAATTTTCTTAGGTGGTGGTGCATTGCATGTAGTTGGATGAGAAAGTGCACAACATTTAAATAAAATAAAACCACATGCAGATGAAAATGAACAAGACAACTATGTGACAACGTGCACTCTAAGAGAACAATATTTGTCATCAATCACATCCTAACATGCACTAAGTGCATAGCCTCCTTAATACGTTGAAATTAGCATTCCTAACCGCATCTAAATCCTCTTAATTCATCTATAACATTGGCTAACTTCTTTTGGCTAACTTCTTTGGGGCATGGGAGTTATTCACAACAAAAGGTGAAATAAAATCTAGAAAACTATCATGGCAAAGAAAGTGAAGATAACTATTTAAAACAATTATGTGAATGCATAAATAACAAGAGGATAAAAACTAACTTGATTTACTCAGAGCTTCATATATTTGTTTGCAAAATGTGACTAGGTCCCTCTTTCTCTTTTCATTTTTTTAGTTATCTATTGTCAAAGAATTGATGACCCTTCGGAAGTTTCCATCTTGCAATGAGTGGGAATAATTTTGTGAAGTCTATCTCCCATATATCAAATAATTCTTCTTCTAATATGTAGTTCAAGGGTGTGTCATCAATAGATAACTTCATTGATTAATTTATTCTTTTCTCTAATTCCAATGATTCAAAAACTCTTACGGTTTTCTCCCATTCTGCTTGTTGTATAGTGCAATTATTTCAGCTGCTATCTTCTTCTTGTTGCTATTTCCAACTATTAGTTGAGTATTCCTCTACTACTGCTCGATATTTCATAAGTCTAAGAAACTAAATACCACTACCCTATGCATGTGTCATGGTATCGAATAACGATGCCATCGTCAGCCGTACAGGAATGTCTTGCCTTAACCTAAGAAAATGTAGTAGCACATGGCTTGAGTATTTAAAGAAATACTCAGCAAGTGACCCCACTATTGGGGGTTAAATGCAAGAACATGCGAATGCAATGACAGGACCTATTCTTTCAATTTATTTTCCTACGGTACTGTCCTAACGGGTAATTTAGATGTGTACCATATACTCTACACACAGCCCGTTCGTGCGAGTATGGACTCACCAGTCAGTTCGCACACTGTTGGGGCACTTTCCTTGTTGGGCGAGCATACTCTGGGAGCTCCTTAGTCCAGACACCCATTAGAACTAGTAACCGCCGTGACATCATTATGTAAAACAAAATGATCGTACCCTACTGGCATCATTATGTAAAACATAATGATCGCACCCCTGCCAGCAGCATTTTGTAAAACATAATGATCGTACCCCTGCCCATCGTGATGAAATAGGGGTATCCCCCAATGCATGAGCACACATAATGCATGAAGCCAAATATTTTTCCATTTTCGACATTATTAAATATAACTCTGCTATCGTTTTACATTCATATCATATCTTTTCTCATTTTTCAGTTCTCATATCATGCATAATTCTAACGGAGTTATATTTCATTTCATTTATCGTGATATCATGTCATTTATAACATGTTGTATACATACAATTTAGAAAACATAACATAATGCTCCATGCTTTTAACATGTTATTTCATAACGTGCAATTCACACAACAATTACCTCAATGGTCACACAAAATAATCTAAAATTAACATATCACATCACAATATATCGTATCATAAACATGTCGTATCGTAAACACTTCACGGTCATATTGTTCCCTAACTTATCATAGCCTTAGCGTTCTTATACCTATCACAGTTATATCGTTACGTGAACGTACCTTAGTCATATCATCTCAAAGAACATATTCTAACACTATCGTTTTATCAATCTATCACAAACCTATCCCTTTCTACCCATAACCTAACTGTATTCTTTCATCAATCTCTCCTATCAATAGCACTCCGGTATGTAACCTAACCTTTACTTTTCATGAATGTATCTTACTTATCGTTACATTTTGTTTTGTGCGTCCTTATCTCAAACATATTATTGAACACGTCATACCGTAATTATTATCATACAATTCACATATTATAACATATACATAACATATAAGAAGCATATCAATCCACAGACAATTCACACATATCAATATATATGACACGTGCAAAACTACGCGGCATGTGTCAACATCAAATAAAACCATGCCGATAGTAAGGCTACTTACCTGATTAGCTTAGGCTGGTGGCACTCATTTATCCTTAAGCAAGTTTGATTTTGTCATTTGTATCCAAGTCAACCTATATGAACCATGACATCAATTTGAATTTCAATTCTCTAAATTTTAGAATGGTCCATGTGTTAGACTTCTCACGTGAACATTGGAGACTTTATGATTAGAGTCTTATATATATATATATATATATAAAATTCTATTTTCATTAAATATTTACTTTTTAATCCAATGGCCAATTTTGCTAATGGATTTTTCCTTCCAAAATTTTATTTTATTTCCCTATATTTTCTTACTTTCTTACTCCCAGTAATTAAGTTTAATTAAGACAAGTATTCTTGGCCTAGATTTTCTCCTTTTATTTTAATTCTTTAAGTTTCATATATTCAAGGCCAATTTTTTAATATTGTTTGACTATTGATAATTTATTAAAACTCCTCACTAAAATCTTATTGATTCTAGAGTGATTTGAGCTCAACAAAAAAATCTAAATAATTAGATAAAAAAAAAATCTAAATTGATTTAAAATCTTATTGATTCTCACGTGATTTTAATGTTGAAGCTAATAATAGAAGTTTGAATTAGTTAGTAAGAAGGGAAGAGGAGGTGAATTCAACTTCATTCACAAAAATCTCAACCAACTCTAGGAATCCCCGACCTCCCTCCCCATCATTCAAATCATTCCTCCTCTCAATCTCACTTCAGTTTTCTGTTGTCACCAACAACTGGTATCAGAGCAATCTTGTAGCAGCAAAAATGGCAGCAAAAAAACAAGTTGAGTGCTACGTTCAGCCTGCCATCCCGAGGTTCGATGGTACTATGATCATTGGGCGATGTTGATGGAAAATTTTTCCAGATCAAAGGAGTTCTTTGATATGGTGGAAACGGGTTATGAAGAGCCAAATGAAGGCGAGGTACTCTCAGCTGGTCAATAGCAACTGTTGGCCGCGTCGAAGTTGAAGGACCTGAAGGTCAAGAACTATTTATTTCAGTCCATTGATAGGACTATCTTGGAAACAATGCTTCAGAAGAAGACATCCAAGGAAATTTGGGATTCTATGAGGAGGAAGTATCAAGGCTCAACGAGAGTAAAACGTGCTCAACTACAAGCAGTTAGGAGAGACTTTGAAATTCTCCAAATGCAAAAGGGAGAAACGGTGAATGATTATATTGGCAAGGTTACAAGTCTTGCAAGTAAAATGAGGATGCATGGTGGTTCAATCACAGATGTTGCGGTCATAGAAAAGATTTTGTGATCACTAACTCCAAAGTTCGATTACATTGTATGTTCTATCGAAGAAGCAAACAATGTCGAAGAGATGCAAATAGATGAACTCCAAAGCTCCCTGTTAGTACATGAGCAGAGGCTCAATCGTACAAGTGCAATAGAGGAGATGACAGCCTTAAAGATATCCACACCAAGTGAAACTTCAAGCTCTAGAGGTAGAGGGCAAAGAAGAGGCAGAGGTCGTGAGAGAGACAGTCGAGAAAGAAGTGGAGATGTTGGCAGGTCAGCAGACCTAGTCAGAACGATTATGACAACAAAGGCAAGAGACACTTTGACAAGTCTAAGGTGGAATGTTACAGATGTGGACGCCTTGGACATTACAAAAATGAATGCTATACCAGGCTCCAAAAGGAAAAAAGAGATCAATCCAATTTTGTGGAGAGAAGAGAAGAAGAAACATTATTAATGACATTCCATGCTATGAAGGTTGCAGATCAAGGTGTATGGGTCGTAGACTCTAGATGCAGCAATCACATGACAGGTTGTAAGGAATTCTTCTCAACTCTAGATGAAAATTTTCATACTACGGTTTCTCTGGGCAACAATTCAACTCCCCAAGTGATGGGGAAAAGAACCGTAGATATCAAGACTAGAAATGGCTTTGTAGAGTCTATTTCTAATGTATTCTACATTCCTGATCTGAAGGCCAACTTACTTAGTATCGGTCAGTTACAAGAAAAGGGGTATGTGATCACATTCCAAAATGACGAATGTGAAATTTATGACTCCAAAAGAGGATCGATTGCTAAGATGAAGATGACCACCAACCGTCTATATCCGTTGACGTTAAATATTGTTGCCAAAAGTTTGATGGTGAAGAAAGAAGATACCACCTGGCTTTGGCATTTTAGATATGGTCATCTACACTTCAAAGAATTAAAGACGTTGTCCTCAAAGAAGATGGTAACTGGGTTGCCAGATATTACTCCACCAACGAAAATTTCCGAGAGCTGTGTAGTAGCGAAACATGAAAGAAACTCTTTTCCATCTGGAAAATCAAGAAGAGCTCAAGCAATTTTGGAGTTGATTCATTCAAACATATGTGGTCCCATCTCTCTAGCATCAAATGGTAACAAGAAATATTTCATGACCCTCATCGAGAATTTTAGTCGAAAAACATGGATTTATTTCTTGCACGCCAAATCAAAAGCCTTTGATTGCTTCAAAAAAATTTGTGCTACTATGAAGACGAAAACTAGAAGAAGAGTCAAGGCTTCAAGAACTGACAGAGGTGGAGAATTCTGCTCGAACGAGTTTATTCAATTTTTTGAAGAGAAGGGCATACAGAGGCAGTTAACAATTGCATATACACCATAACAAAATGGTGTGGCCGAAAGGAAAAACAGGATCATTCTCAACATGGTTCGAAGTTTACTAAATAAAGGAGAAGTCCCGAAGGAATTCTGGCTAGAAGCTGTTGTATGGTCCGTTCACAATCTCAACCGAGCTCTACTTTTTCTGTTAGAGATATGACTCCACCAGAAGCATGGAGTGGGAGAAAACCTGCAGTAGACCACTTTAGAATCCTTGGGTGCATAGCATATGCACACGTTCCTGATGAGAAAAGGAAGAAACTGGAGGACAAGAGTTTGAAGTGTGTGTTCCTTGGAGTAAGCGAGACCTCTAAGGCGTACAAGCTCTATGATCCTTCGACAAAGAAGGTGGTGGTAAGTCGTGATGTAGTCTTTGACGAAGAGAAGACTTGGACATGGGAAGAGAAGATCACTGTGAATCAGCAGATTCCTGTAGATCTTGAAGAAGAACAAACTGAAGCCCCTATTCAGCCTCACTATGAGCATGGAGAAAGCTCATCACAAGCTCAACAAGAAGAACCAGTAGAAGAAGATCATGATCATAATCAAAGACATCCAAGAACAAGAAAGAGACCAAACTGGATGATTGATTATGAGATGGACTATGAATCAAGTGATAGTGGTTATTTTGCATTCTTTATGGATAGTAATCCAATTGTCTATGAAGAAGCAGTAAAGGAGAAGAAATGGAAGGAAGCTATGGACAGTGAAATCAAATCCATAGAGAAGAACAAGACTTGGGAGCTCTCTGATCTTCCTAGAGGGCAGAAAACAATCAGAGTAAAATGGGTTTTCAAAACCAAGTTGAATGAAAATGGTGAGGTGGATAAGTACAAGGCGCGACTTGTTGCAAAAGGATACAAGCAAAAGTATGGAATTGATTATAAGGAAGTATTTGCACCAGTGGCACGTCAAGACACTATCAGACTCATAATTTCTATTGCAGCATAGAAATCTTGGTCTATTTATCAACTTGATGTGAAATCGGCCTTCTTACATGGAGAGCTTCAAGAAGAAGTATATGTGGAGCAACCAGAAGGTTTTGTTCAAAAAGGCAAAGAGGAACAAGTATAGAAGTTGAAGAAAGCTTTGTACGATTTGAAGCAAGCTCCGAGGGCATGGTACAGTCGCATTGATTCTCATTTTGAAAAAATGGGATTCACTAAATGCCCGTATGAACATACGTTGTATGTGAAAACTGAAAAGGGAGGTAACATTATCATTATTTGCTTATACGTTGATGATTTAATATTTACTGGCAATAATGAAGAAATGTTTGAATTTTTTAAGAAGAGCATGATGAAGGAATTTTAAATGACAGATCTTGGCTTGATGAGATATTTTCTTGGAGTAGAAGTTAATCAAACTCCCGCAGGTAACTTTATCTGTCAGAAGAAGTATGCTCAAGAATTACTTGAAAGATTTAAATTGGATGAGCGCACATTTGGAACTCCATCAAAATTGGGTTTAAAGTTGCACAAGGATATTGACGGGCTAGAGGTTGATAATAGGTACTTCAAACAAATTGTGGAAGTTTGATGTACCTAACTTCAATAAGACCAAACATCATGTATGCGGTTAGTATGATAAGTTGTTACATGGAGCATCCAACGGAAAAATATCTTAATGCAACAAGAAGGATACTTCGTTATGTGAGAGGAACCTTTGATTTGGGGGTATTCTACAAGAAAGGAGATGATCCGAAGATGGTTTGCTATACAGATAGCAACTATGCAGGTGATATAGACGATCGTAAAAGTACTTCAGGAAGTATTTACATGATGAGTTCCGGAGCTATTTGCTGGTCTTCAAGGAAGCAACCTATTGTAACACTCTCAACTACAGAAGCAGAATTTGTGGCAGCAGCAGCATGCTCGTGCCAAGCAATTTGGTTAAGAAAAATGTTTGAAATTCTTAATCAGAAGCAACCAGGTACGACGGTTATATATCGTGATAATATGTCAACTATTAAGTTGTCCAAAAATCCTGTGTTGCATGGAAGGAGCAAGCACATCGATGTTCGATTTCATTTCTTGCGTGATTTGTGTAAAGAAGGCATTATTGAACTCAACTTTTGCCGAAGTGATGAACAAATCGTAGACCTATTCACAAAGCCCTTGAAACAACCATTGTTCGAGATGCTTAGAAGAAAGATGGGAATGTGTAGAATCTAAGATGTATATCAAGAAGATGAAGTGAAGTCCTAAACTGATTTCCGCAGAATTCAGTTTAAAGGAGGGTGTTGAAGCTAATAATAGAAGTTTGAATTAGTTAGTACGGAAGAGAAGGAGGAGGTGAATTCAATTTCATCCACAAAAATCTCAACCAACTCCCGGAATCCCCTATAGAAGGACCACCCTCCCCATCATTCAAATCACTCCTCCTCTCAATCTCACCTCAGTTTTCTGTTGTCACCAACATTGAACTCAACAAAAAAAATCTAAATAATGGGATAAGGAAAAAAGATCTAAATTGATTTAAGAGATCGGAAATGAAAAACAAGGTCTGAAATATGAAAAGAAATCTCCTTCTAAGGTAGATCTAACTTAGAGATGAGATCTGTTTCCAAGGTAGATCTAAGCTTGTAAATCCTGATAGACATTTTTGTTTCCTCAAACTGACATTTTGTGTTTATGTTTCATTTTGTATGAGGTGGGTTGAGGGAGATTATGGGGGAGGGGACGAACAGTTAGGTGAGAGAAGTGGGGAAGAATTGTTTTTATTTTTTTATTTATTAATTTATTATTATTATTATTTTTAAGGGTGAACAATAATTTTTGTTTATATTAATTTTTATTTGTTTATTTACTTATTTATTTTTGGGCTATTACAATGAGATAGGTTTACAAAACAAGATGACTATGATATGTTTATGAAATGATATGACAAGAATATTTTTATGAAATAATACGACTATGATACGTTTATGAAATGAGATGACTATGATATGTTTGTGAAATAATATGACTAGGTTATATTTATGAAATGATATGACTGACAAAACAATATAACTATGATATGTTTACAAGATGATAAGTCCATGATATGTGTGTGATACAACGTGACTACGAGATGACACGTGTTTTGATGACGTACTAAAGATATGGTAAATTTTATGGTATAACACGTTTGACGATACAAAATCAAGAAATTAGTAATACTTCATCTCTTTGGGCTACCTATCCCAATTCTAGTAGATTTTTGGAGTCAAAATCATGACATGAAACCGGTTAAAAATTTCACCCTAACAACCAATGCAAATTGAATGCACTAGTAAATCATATGGATCTACGAACCGTGTAACAGCCCAAAAAATAAAAATAAAATAAAATAAAATCATAAATAATGAAATAAATAAACAAAGAAACAAATAAACGTAATTATAAAAAAATAGTTAAAAATAATAATAATAATACATAAATAAATAAAAACAACCTTTCCCCACTTCTCTCATCCCTCCCCACGATTCTCTCTCTCAACCCATCCTTATGCCAGAAAGTAACAGTTAATTGTCAGATTTACTTAGAAAAAAGTGAATGGCCTTTACCCAGTTGAGATTCACCAAAGATTTAACTGAAGATGATCAATAAGGTATATATTAAATCTTTATTTTCTTTTATCCTATTTCTGGTTAGAAATCATAACGTAGATCTTCATTAAATTATTACAATGGTTTAGCTTTGAATTAAGAAACTAAATGTCAATCACTATAGATTAGTAATATTAGATTAAATTTATATCAGTAGGCAAATGAATAAATTAAAAATAGGATGGACAAGAAAATTTGTGGAAACACTTAGATAAAGAAAGATTTGAAAACACCATCCACTGGAAATTTAGAATACATTAGAACAAAATTAAAAGGCAACAGAATAAATACAGATAAAAAAAAGATTCAGTAGTTAAAAACCACATACTAAAAATAGAGAGAAAGGTAAATACAGAGAGAGAGGTAGTAAAACTTAGAATAACTTTTTTATAACAGTAACCATGAAAAATAAGATTTTTAATAAAAATATAATTATAGATATATAACTTTTCAATAAACAAAGGGTAAATGAGAGAAATAATTTTATAGAGTTCAAACTTGAATTAGAAAAAAAGTATTTAAATCATAGTCTAATTGATTTCATAATCTATGAATCCATTTGCATTAATTAGAATTAAGCCAGGAGATCAAAAGAGGAGGAAGTAAAGGATTAAGCAAGGATCATCAAGCAAGTTATTCTTATACCCTAACAAGTAATGTTAAGGAGTTTAAGACCAATGGAAAAAGGATTAGAAAGTCAAAGTATGTGAAAAGGGCAAAAAGGTCATTTTTTCAATTATTAAGGATCTTTCCGAATTTTTAGTTCCTTATCTAGAAGGAATTTCAAGATGCTCAAGAAGAAAAAAATGATCAACATGAGAGGAAGGATTTTTAGGACAATTATGGATTTTTCAGGAAAATAATATTAAAATATTCGAAAAGTGTAAAATTACCATAATACCCCTGGAAGAATGGATAATTACGAAAATGTCCCTCTGATCAGAATCAGAGCATCTACAGTGACCATCTGAGCAAAATCTCTCGAAAGTCAAATATCAGTCGTTGGATCTTCCCCAAAATTGGATATGATCTAGAAGATGGATAGTCATCACATCCAACGGCTAGGATTCAAAACCAAAGTCGGTGAGTCTTTGATCGAAGTAGATATTTTCGACGAATTTTCCAGAAAATCCAACAGACAATTCATGACGATTCTGGAGCTCCAAATTTCGGTTTAAGTTTCGCCTATAAATTCTGAAGTTGTGGCAATCGTTTGGAACAAGAATCGAGCAAGTTCGAGCTCCCAGTCGTTGGCAATAAGTGTTTAGATTTTGAGTCTCCTACTCTCGAGTTTCTTCTAAATTCGAGAGAAATTCTCCACCATTTCCTTTCAAACTTGTTCTTATAGCTTCTAAACACGATTACCCACAAGTTCTATGAAGGAATGGAGAGCTGAAACGTCGTAGAACAAGATACCCAAGAGATCGAAAATCGGAGGTGTCGGGTAACTTGCAGACCGAGAGTGGTTTCTCAAAATTAAGATCCCACACTCAAAGTCGTTCCTCCAAACTAATTCCTTTATCTTGAAAGAAGAATAAGGAAGAGGTTTCGTGAAGAAATCGAGCTTCAAAAACTCCTAGAATCAGCTACCCAATAAGAAATCCTCCGTTTTTACTCCGGTGAGAAATTATATTTTGGATGAACTTTGGAAGCAAATATCTTAGGCTACGATCCAAGAAAAGGTATGAAATCTATCCCTAGCTCTTCCTTATAACACCCTCTTTAAGTTTTACGAAGGAATCGAGGGGAGAAACGTTGTGATAGAGGCTGGGGAGGGCGAGTTACAGACGGCGGCGCGAACGGTCGCGCGCGTCTTCTTCCCGTCTAGAGGAAGAAGACGATGACGTGGCCGGTTCAGTTGAACCGGCCATGTCAACCCAAAAACTCGACCTTCCCTTGGGTTTTCTCAATTTTAACCCCCTTCCAGACCAGTTCTCATGAAAAACTCTATGGTTCCAGAAAGTAGACACAATAAGGAGTCTGTGAAAGGAAAGTTGAAGTAATTCGGGTACTGGAAGCTTAATAGAAGAGGTCCCGAACGTCGACAATGAGGTAAGTAGCCACCTTGGACCTTTTGTTAACAAATACTTGTAGGAATTGCTTGGATTTCCATATGAACCCTAAACCAAGTATGAAATTAGGATATATGAAAGAAAAACCCTAGGAACCATAAGTTAAGACCTTGAACCGAACAAATTTCTTTGAATTTAAGTAACGTTAAAATAACCCACTAGATGACGCCGCTGCCTATGAAATTTCAATGCTGAGGATACCGTAGCATGTTGAGGTTACATATGAAGTTTGGTAGTCATTAGATAAGGATAAGTAGGTAAACCAAGAAATGGTGCAAAATGACCATAATGCCCCTAAGGACATCTACCTACGGTTCATGACCTAGATGTCCTCCAAATACTATGAAACCCTGAAGTAGATCTTATTTTATGATGTTTGATGATTTGATGAAGTTTGAAAAGCCATTGGAACACGTTAAGTAGCAAAACCAAGAATTAGGTGTAAAATGACCAAAATGCCCCTAGGACTACTTAAGAGATTTCAAGGTCTATACGTGCTTCAAATGATTTGCTACTTCTTATAAGGTCGATTATGAAGGACATGAAGATAAGTTTGAGGTTTCAAGTTTATTGGAGCAAGTTTGGTACCTAAACCAAGTTAGGACCCAAGAACCACCTCAAGGAAACGCCACAAGACTCTAGACTCTTCTAGAACTCTCTAAAGAACTTCCTAGGAATCTATGACCTTCTAGAACAACTCACACTCAAATGGGTTCATATGGTTACAAATACAAGTTACAACTTATACCTCAAGAAATCAAGAACCTTAGAAACTTACAAGAATAAGAACCAAGAACAACAACACACAAGCTTTACAACTACCCAAGTAAGAAGAATACTAGGTACCACTCAAGGACGAGGGACCAAGGTCCCCAAACACAAGGAACTCAAGAATACTAGGTAATACTCTAGTCATGTCCAAAGTAACCCATGACCTCCCACCAAGCGGTGCCCAAGAATTCCTCTTCTAGGTGGGATGCTCTGCACCATGTTTTCTTTGTAGGATGTCATGCCTCAAGTTTCCCTCACCTAGAAGAGATGCCCTGTAGACTTGCAGGATGCCATGTTTAAGTATACACCGAGCAAGTGACCTTTACGGTCTATTAAGGGGAGTAGTCTAAAGTCATGGAGGAATAGGAAGAGAGTACGTTACCTTAGCCACGAATCAAGAACCTCCTAAGACCTCCCACGGTACAGCATGCTCATGACTTAGACTATGCTGCTTGAAACGCATGAAGCCTTGAGTGTAGGTTAAGCAGACTGTATTATAAGGCAAGCCCTTGATGCAGTATTAAGACTACATCACTTGGAACGTAAGAAGCCTTGGATGTAGGTTTTCAGACTATGCCGCTTGGAACGCATGAAGTCTTAGGGCATAGGTTAAGCAGACCGTATCGAAGGGCAAGCCCTAAGATGCGGTAAGACTACGTCGCTTGGAACGCATGAAGCCTTAGACGTAGATTAAGACTGTATCGCTTGGAACGCATGAAGCCTTGGACACAAGATTGTCAAGTGCATGTCTAGTGCCGTAAATCCTAGGGGAGTGTCTTGGAGAACAAATTAAGAACAAAACAATAACCAAGAAACAAGGAAGTACCAAGAACAAGAGAAAGATTAAGGAATAGAACAAGGATCAAGATCCTAGTTCTAAGGATAAGAACAAAGAACTAAGAACTAAGAACCAAAAACCATAGTACTAAGGCCCTTAAAGGAAAACCAAGGTTTTAGGATTCAAGGACCAAGGTTCTCAAGAAAGATCAAGATAAGAATTCCAAGTCAAGAACAAGAATTAAAAGGGCCTAAGTACTAACAACAAGAACAAGATCAACAACAAGCAAGAACAAAGGATGTGGTACCCTAGCATATCAAGGACACGATTAAGAGCCTACAAGTAGGCTACTTACTAAGTCTTGTACTCATTCCTTATTCTCCATTTTTTTCAGGTGAAAAGGAGCTGGTCAAGGTCGGGAGCGGACTCTGGAGCAGTTGCCATAGACTAACCTCACTCGTCGTTCTCAAACCTTTGTTTTAAAATGTTTTGCATCTATTCCTTATTATGTCTTTTAACTATTATGTTGTATTTTAAATGACTAATGTGCGCACACTATTTTGATATAATGTAAATTATGTTTTAAATTTTAATGGTTTTATCAAGAAGGAAAAATTTACCCGCCTTTTAGAGCCATCGAGTCAACCCGGTTCTTACAATTGTTAATTTACATCTATCCCAATGAGCCATTTATCGAATCCTTGCAATTGATGTTTGAGACCGAAGAGAAGGAAGAGATCTTCGTAAAGTGGGTTTTTATGATCCGATAAATAATCAAACCTATTTAAATGTTCTTGCTATTCTATATTTCCTTGAAAAGGGTGCTCAACCTACAGGAACTGTTCATGACCATCAGGAGTGGGTGAAGCTTCAAGACCAAGAAAGTAACTGAGAGAACCCAAATCTTTGGTAGCAAACTCAGAATGAAGCTTGCGAGTAAAGCTGTCAATAAGAGATGAGTTGTTGCCGGTAACAATAATGTCATCAACATAAAGAAGCAAATAGATAAGGTTAGATTGCTGATGAAAGACAAAAAGGGACATGTCAGTGCGACTGCAAGAAAACCCAAGTGTGAGAAGAAATGAGCTAAAACGCTGAAACCAAGCACGAGGAGCTTGCTTTAAGCCATAGAGGGCTTTCTTTAATAGACAAACATGAGTGGAAAATCGAGGATCAATATACCAAGGAGGTTGTTCCATATGAACACATTCAATAAGAGTTCCATTGAGCAAAGCATTCTTGACATCAAGTTGTCGAAGAGGCCATTTATTTGTGATTGCAATAGAAAGCACAACACGAATAGTGGTAGCTTTGACAACCGGACTGAAAGTGTCAGTGTAGTCAAGACCAGGAACCTGAGTATAACCTTTGGCAACAAGACGAGCCTTGAAATGCTCGACGGATCCATCAGGCAAATATTTAATACGAAACACCCATTTAGAGCCCACGATGTTGGTGTTGGCAGGGCGAGGAACCAAAGTTCAAGTATCATTTTGTTGTAACGCTTGAATTTCTTCATCCATGCCAGCCACCCAAGCAGACTCAGTGGATGCAAGAAGAGCAGAAAGAAGTCCAAATGAGCCCAAAATACCAAGATTTGCTAGATGACGAGTCTTTAATATACCAGCTTTGGCTCGTGTGATCATAGGATGAGTGCCCAAAGAAGAGAAACCAATAGGAGGTTCAATAGAGGTGGAATTAGAAGTCGAGGGTGGCAAAGTGGAAACTGCAAGAGAAGTATCAACCTGCACAGACTCATCTACAAGGTCAGAACAAATATCACATGAGGATGAACTGGATCGAGGAATGTGCGGTGATGAAGTGGTAGGGGGGGAGCCATCTGAGCAGTAGAAAAAGCTGAAAATTCGGTGCCGAGTCCACGAAAGAACCAGTGCACTTTATCAATGTCCTCGACGGGTCTGCCAATGGCATGAAGTTGGTCACAAATTTTTTTGAAAGCACGGGCATACTCAGCAACAGGTTTGGTGCCACGTTTCATCAATTGCAAGTCATCCTTGAGTCTCAGCTCACGAGCTTTCGACTGATGGCTGAACATAGTTTCCAACGCAAGCCAAACATCACGTGTAGTAGAGAGACCAACGACAACAGCCATGGCTTCCTCAGTGAGAGAGGAGAGCAGGAGACAGAGAAGTCGTTGATCGGCTGCTCTCCATGCCAAATATTTGGGGTTGAGTGTTGAGGAGGTTTCTGGTTCAAAGCGAGGTGGTGGAACCATAGTTCCATTAACATAGCCCAGCATGTCTTGACTCTCAAGGAGAGGGAGAAGTTGGTTTTTCCAAAGAAGATAATTGGAGGAAGAAAGTTTTATGGTGATCATATGGATTAGAATATTGAAAGAAAGAAGATGATAAGAAGATTCAGAAGACATAGAGAAGAAAGGATTAGGGTTGTTAAACCGAAAGGGCTCTGATACCATGTGAATGTTTGCTGAATCCACCACACCTAAATGGAGGTGAGAGTTCTCTTATTTATAATCATTTACAGAATACAGAAATATGGTAAATTACAAATAATATGGAAATAGCAATAAAAGGAAAGAATAATAAATGAAACAATATATTTGTCATTAATAAAAGAGCAAATATGGTAACCCATAATGTAAGACAAATATCTAGATATTTGCCTTATAATGAATGATCAACTATCCTTAAAAAAGTGCCTAGAAAGTGTTCTCCCCATGAATTACCTCATTTTATACAAATGGAGAATTTCTACAATGGATTGAATATTGCTACTAAACAAGTGGTGGATGGTTCTGTCAATTGAGCAATTTTGTCAAAGACATGCAATGAAGCATATGAGATACTAGAAAGAATAAATCCAATAATTTTCAGTGGGCTGATGTGAGGAGCAATCTAGGGAAGAAGATCCGAGGAGTACTTGAAGTTGAGGCTTTATCTTTTATCAACGCTTAATTAGCTTCGATGAATAATATCCTACAAAATCTAGCGTTGTGACAAGGCCTAATGACCAAAGCACCCGTCCAAGCTGCTGTAGCAATGACCCAGACAACACCTAAATCTTGTATATATTGTGAAGACAAACACACTTTTGATCAATATCCAAGAAATCTAGCCTCAAATTTTTATGTGCGGAATCAAGCTAGCCAAGGCTACCTGAAAAATAATCCCTTCTCAAATACTTATAATCCGATGTGGAGAAACCATCCAAATTTCTAATGGAATGGACAATGCTTATAAAACCAACAAATGCTACCTAAAGCAAATTACCCTCCGGGTTTTGGATTATAAAATCAATTGGCATATGATCCTCAACAAGCCACCACCCAAGGGAAAGGAACAAGTCAAGCTTAACATGCACCGAGAACATCTCTTGAGAGCCTAATAAAATAATATATGGCCAAAAGTGATGTTGCGATACAAAGTCAGCAAGCATTATTGCAAAATTTGGAAATAAAAGTAGGTCAATTAGCAACTGAGTTATGAAATAGACCTCTTAAGAAGCTGCCAACAGACGCCAAAACACAAAAAAGAGAAGGCAAAGAGCAATGCCAAACAATAGAGTTGAGAAGTGGGAAAGAAATACTAAGTAGGGGATAAAAAATTAAAAAACACGCTGATAATCACTCTCAAGAAGTTGCTGTATAGAAAGAGTATAACAAAAATTATGCACAAACTGCTATAGAGAAAGAGCACATAAAAAAATTATGCAGAACCTGTGTAGTCTCCTAAAATGCAAACAGTAGTTAGCAATGGACAAGAAAACAGAACATACACACCAACACCAAATTTTCCACAAATAATAAAATGAAAGAAAGAGGAAGCCCACTTTGATAAGTTTATAGATATTCGAAAGGAAATTCATATAAACATACCATTAGTGGAAGTTTTGAAACAAATGTCAAATTATGTAAAAATCTTGAAGGATGTGCTCACCAATAGAAGAAGGTTTGAAGAATTCAAGGTGGTGGCATTAAATGAAGAGTGTAGGCAATATTGAAACACAAGATCTCACTAAATGTATAGTGTAGTGGATTTTATTTTTAAATATTGTACTAGACTTTTCATTCAACGCTAACACCTTCAATTTTTAAAACTTTCTTCGATTAGTGAGAATATCCTTCAAGAATTTGACATAATTTGTCATTTGTTTCACAGCTTTCACTAACGGTATGTTTATATCAATTTCCAAAAATATATAATGAACTTCTTAAAGTGGCCTTCCTCCTTCTTTCTTTTTATTTTTCGCAGAAATTGAGGTTTTGGTATGTGTGTTATGCCCTCTTTTTCATTTCTGATTATTGTTTTCCTTTTAGAAGACTGCGCTGTTAGTGCATAATTTTTGTTGTGCATCTTTTGTTTAGCACTTTTCAACTTTCTCTACTGTATGTCAGGTATCTCTAAGGGTGAATATTGCATATTTTCTTAATTTCACTTATCTTGTTGGGTATTTCTTACTGTTCAATTCTATTTCTTGACATTGCTCATTTTCCTCTCTTTTTGGCGTTTCGGTATCTGCTAATAGCTTCCCAAGAGGTCTATTTCGTAACTCATTTGCTAATTGGCCTACTTGAACTTTCAAATTTCGTAAGGATACTTGTTGACTCTGTATCATAATATCTTTTTTTGCCATATATTCCTTTATTAGACCCTAAAGCTATGTTCCCGGTATGTGTTGAGCTCGGTTGGTTCCTTTCTCTCGGGTGTTGCCTTGTTGAGGACCATACGCCAATTGATTTTGTAATCCAAAATCGTAAGGGTAATTTGCTATAGGTGATAGTTGTTGATTGTATGAGGTTTGTCTCTTCCATTAGAAGTTTGGATGGTTTTTCTACCCTGTGTTCTAAGTATTTGAGAAGGGATTATTTTTCTTGGTTCCTTAACTAACTTGATACCAAAAAAAAAAAAAAAAAAAAAAATTGAAACCGGATTACTCGAACATTGATATAAGTGTGTTCTTCTTCATAATATTCACAAGATTTAGTTGTTGTTTGACTCATTACAGCAACAGTCTGGAATATTACATTAGTCATTGAGCTTTGTACCAATGCTAGATTTTTTAGAATATTAGTAACAAAAGCTAATTGATCATTGATAGAGGTCAAAACATCAACTTCAAGTACTTCTTTTTGTTAGATGCTGTTCTCTCTAGATTCTCATAAGATTCATTGTACGTCTTTGATAAAATAACTCCATTCGCCAACGCTTGCACTAATTGTTTAGTAGCAATATTCAATCAATTGTAGAAAGCCTCCATTTGGATACAATATAGAAAGTCTCACATTTCTTGAAACATACTTTCTTACTTTGTAGGCTGTGGAGGGTAGGCACATATTAATATTTCACCATATGATCATATGTGACACAATCTTAACCCTGAGTAAGTTATGCTCTATTGACTTTGAGAGCTTCTCTTTTGATTTGTTGGATGGTAATGACTTTGGTAGTGGATTTAATATGCCTACAATTGTAGGAATTTGACCAAATAGGGTATAAAAACATTGTCTTAGGGGATAAAATTAACTCTTTCTCCGTTAAGGAAAAGTAGATAAGTACTTCTCTTATAAATGTTTGTTTCAGAACTTGAAGAATGATGCCTCACTTTCTCATTTTGTAATGATCAACTTTTTGAGACTTTGAATCACGAATCGCTACATAGAATTGAGGGTAAAACAGTGATAAAAATTCCTTTTTAAAATATATGAGTCAAAAGTAATAAGACATTAGAAATATAAATATACATTAAGAATTTGAAATGTACAATACATGTCCATGGAAGTTATAAAATGTTTACAAATAAATATACTATTTTGGAACGGTATTAAAACATAAAATAGTGACAATGATACATATTTAATAGTCCTTGTAGCTGCACAACTCTTGCATGCTACGGCCATCAATCATCCATAAAAAATTGTTGATTTTGCCAAGTGGTTAAGGTGTGCGCTTGATGTATATGAGATTTCCCTACCCGCGTTAAAATCTCTTAGGCAATGAATCTTTTTTTTTTTTTTTTTGTTTAATTACAAAAACTATTTGTTTTTATATTCTATAATTATGTCCTAACACAAATTAGACTACATCACTTAAAAGTAAGACGCCTTGAAGGTAGGTTTTCAGATTTCATCGCTTAGAATATAAGAAACCTTTGATGCAGGTTTTAGGCTAGGTCGCTTGGAACGTATGAATCCTTGGGCGTAAGTATTGAAATTATGCTGCTTGAAATTTGAAAAGTTTAAGAAGCTTTTGGCGTGGGTTTTAAATTGTATAGCAAGGAACACATGAAGCCTTAAATGTAGGTTTAATGCATAAATGCAAGAAGCTTTGGACGATTTAGTTCCTTGCAATGCATGAATTAATGGATTTTGGTTATCAGGTTCATAGTTGTACCTTACCTTCTAGAAAAGTGTCTTAAGGAACAGAAGAAGAACTAAGGAAAGGACAAAGAAAAAACCTCATTTTTAAGAACAAGAAAAAAAATATGATAAGGAAGAATATGGTACCCTAGCACGCTGAAAAGACACCATTAAGAATCTATTGATAGGCTACTTAGTCTTTATACTCGATCCACATTTTCCATATTTGTCTTGTATAAGGAGTTAGTTAAGAATGGAGGACACTACAACCTGCCATAGACCAGCCTTACTTGTCATCTCCAACACTTTTTGTTTTAAATATTTGGTGTCATTTCTTTATTTGGTAGGTAAAACTACTTACGTTAGAACGCTATTTTTTATATAATATAAACATATATGTATATTATATTTTAAATACTTCGTGTTTTGTTTTGGGACAAATTTTCTGCCTTTTTATACTCGTTGAGGCAACCAAAGTTGCAATCTTTACTTTCGCTAAGCTTGAATATTGGGTCATGGAAGATCCTTATCCTCTATAGAGATTTAATTTCTTGCTCTTAGTTTAGGGAGGTTTTAGCGGAAGAATATTACCCAGACGCAACTGGACTTCCGAAGTAGAAGGAATTAACCCATTTAACGCCGAATAGTTGCACTGTCATATCTATAAGAGAAAATTTATAAGATTAAAGCAATTTACCCCTCAACTAGTTGACACAGAGATGAGGTTGGCTCAGAAGTTTGTCCTAACATTGGATGAGAATATCTTTAGTACAATTGAGGTCATAGCCCTTACCACCTATGCTAGTGTCCAGACAGCGACTAAGGCTATTGAGGAAGCTAAAGTCCGAGAACTCCGAGGGCCAACAACACCGACAATCGTAGTAGGACAAAAGTGAAAGTATAACTAGATGAAACCGCATCGTCAACTACCAGTGCGACAATTGCAACAGGTGGATACATACTTGAGGGACCTAAGGGATTTTCAGCATTTAGTTCAACATGGAGGCAAACGAGATAATAGACCACTTCTTGACCACTTTTCCGTAACATAATGGGATCTTTATAAAATAACACAAAACAATGCCCATTTCTTCTCTACTAAAATTGAGGAAGATTATATAAGCCAAAATATATATATATATATATATATATATATATATATATATATATAAAAGCAAATCTAGAAGAGGAAAATGGGATAAAAAAAATATTGGTGATGGCTCCTCTAAGTGACATTTTCTCAAATTCAATTTCTTCTTGATAAAATTTGAGATATTAATTTTACTCACAACTAAATGAACCATAAAATTTGTTGTTTATTTTATTTTATTTTTTTATAAATGCGTGAAAAAAATATAGACATTACTTAAGACAACTAAGAAAAAATAAAAACATTACTTGGACCTCGTTGAAAATGGTGTATTAGACCACATTTTGTAACATCTAGTGTCCAAAAAATATATGTTTGTTCATCAAAACTCATACTTTGAGAACGTGGTATATCGCCTACTATAAAGAAATATCAAGTTTGCTCTAGGTTTCATTTCGTTACTCCTTTTAGAACTTGATTAAAATACAAATTAAGGATACACTACTACAAACAAGTTGTGGGCATAAGTAAAAAGACCTCACATTCATTGTTTGAATGTGAGAACCTTTGTTTGAAATCTTTGAAACATTATCCTTCATAGCTCATATACTTTAGAGAACCTTTGTTTCTTGAAACATATCTCTTCTTCACAACTCGATAGCTTCATTGCTACCTTTATCAATTCTAAATAGTTAATAATTGTCTCTTAACGATCAAATTAATTTGTTCAAAAGAATACACTACGGTACTTAAAGTTCTTGCTCGATAGCTTACGTATATGTGGCTCAATCTACTTCCACTCTTCTCAATTGTTCAATACATAATCTTATAAAATTTAAGTGTGTTCATGGCTCAACAATTAACATTCATGCTAGAAAATTGAACCTTAATTCCCAACTTTACCTCTCCAATGTTACTTGCTTTATTCTTTTAATATTTTTTTTTCTTTGTTTTTTTTGGATAACACTTTTGGTTCAATGTTTTTGTACCAAAGACCTTTGTTCTAATGTTTTTTTTCTTTGTTTTTTTGGATAACACCTTTTTGTTCAATGTTTTGTACCAAAGGCTTTTGTTCTTGTCCCCATAGGGGACCATTGAGGCATGGTAAGTGAACAACTCAATCCTATCCTAATACTTTTATCTAGGGTTTGATGTGTTCCATGCGATACGATCTCCAAGACTCCTTATTGTGTCTAGTTTTCAGAATCATAAAATATCCATAAGAACTAGTCTAGAAGCATGTTAAAATTTTAAAAAATCATGGGAAGGTCGGATTTTTTGGGTGACAGGGCCAGTTCAACTAACTGGTCACATCATCGTCTTCTTCCTCTGTTAAAGAAGAAGACGCGTGCATCTTTTGCACCGTCATCTGAAACTCGAGCTCCATAGCACCATTCATATTGTTTCTCCCCTAAATTTCTTCATGAAACTTAAATATGATGTTGTAAGAAAGAGTTAGTGATTGATTTCATACCTTTTCGTGGATCCTAGCCTAAGATATTCTCTTCCATAGTTCGTCCAAAAACTCGTTTCTTGCCAGAGATAAAACAAGGGTTTTCTTGTTGGGTGGCCGATTCTAAGGGTATTCAAGGTTCGATTTCTTCATGAAACCTCTACATTATCCTTCCCTCAAGCTAAAGGAATTGTTTTTTAGGAATGACATTGAGTGTGTGTCCTTAATTTTGGAGAATCGTCCTCGATTCGCAAGTTACCCGAAACACCAGAAAATCGATCTCTTGGGTAGCTTGTTCTACGACGTTTCACCTCTCAATTTCTTCACCAAAGTTACTCCACTTCTTCCTCGTAAACTAAATGAATCCTCAATTTGAAGAAAAAGAAACATTAGATAGGAATTCGACACTTACCCCCAATTTAAGCCTGAAACTGATTTTCTTCAATTGGGCTCTGAGATTATTTCTCTTCATGGTCTTCTAGGGAAACATTCATTGGAGGTGTAGAAACTGATTGGGATCGTCCTTGCTTGATAAATTATCGGGTATCCTCGGATTGGATTTTTCAAATTTTCCTTAAAGCTCTTCAATGACCGATTGGATTGAAGGAATAGTTTCTAGTCACTTTTAGCACTCAGAACTTTTAGGTAATCTTGTTGAGAAACTGTAAGAACAAATTTGAAGGGAAATGATGGAGAATTGTTCTCGAATTTGGAAGAAATACTAGAATAGGAGACACAAAATATAAACACTTATAACTCGATCGAGAGCTCGACCTTGCTCGATTCTTATTCCAAAATCATCGTGATTTGGAGATTAAATTTTCTAGATAATTCGTCAAAAATATCCTCTCTGATCAATGAGCTATCAACTTCCAGTATTAATTCTGACGGTTGGGTTCGATGATCTTTGAACGTTCTAGATGGTCTCCAATTTTGGAGAAGATCCAACAGCTGGATTTTGAGATTCTAAGGTTTTTTTTATTTTTTATTATTATATTTTTTTTTGCAAGAGGTCACTGTGGAGGTTCGGATTTTTGAGAAGAATGCTGTATCCATAATTTTCGGGGTATTTTGGTAATTTGCCACTTTTGAATACTTTATTATTATTTTTTCTTGAAAAATCTATCATTTTTCAAAAAATTATTCATCTTTTGTTGGCCACACACACATATATATATATATATATATATTATAATTTTTGAGCATATCTTAAAATTCCTTCTAGATAAGGAATTAAAAGTATGGAAACATCCTTAAAATTAGAAAAACTACCTTTTTCGAGATTTTGTTTTACTTTTCCATAACCAATCTTTCTTGAAAGCCTTAATCATTATAATTACTTTTTAGGGTATAGAAATCATTGTTTAAGACCCTTGTAGTTAATCCTCTTAATATCGTTCCGAAGATTTGAGACTTACATAGGTGGCTCATTCTCATTGAAGCTAATTTTCTTCATTTTTTTTTGGATGTTACATAACCATCCAGTAGTGGTGGCCCATTAGTGCAATAACCAAAGACAAACCCTAGTTAACCCATAGCACTCCAGCCAAATTCATTGTGTGTCAATCCTGCAACTCACTGCAGACCCAACATGCATCTAGCCATTGAGTGCGTCTTTGGTGCAGTAGGCACTCGGACCAAAACACTCATCCTTATCCCAGCAGCCTCACAACCCACGTGCTAACCCAATAATAGTCCGACCTAGACTACGAGATGTGTTCATATTCTGACCTTATAATACATGTCCTTTCCCACACATCTAGCCCAACCCGTGTCCTTTTCGATCAATGACTTATTGGCTCAGCTCGGTACAGTAGCGGCTCTAACGGCATGAACGGCTTGGTTTACAAATTTTCAATTGGTTCCCATACTTTTAACCCTTTTATACCATTTTTTACCCTTCTAGAGTCCGTTTTTGCACTTTTAATAGCATTTGAGATGAGTATTAGCATTGTTTGGCCAGATTAAAGTATGATAAGTTAATTAGAGGTTTAATCGTGAACGTTATGTAAATAAATTCCTTTAATGTGTTTCAATCTAGTGTTGTAAATTCACATAGGTTTTCTTGCTTTCAATTGAAGGATTTGGAGTAGCTCCAAAGATAAACTAACAACCCTTTTTTAACCTACTAAAGTAAGTGGTCTTACTATTTACTTGGTTGGATGAATTGTATTACGTATTATGACGCATCTCGTTAACCTTGCAAATATCATAATTATGATTGCTATGCTATCCAATATTGTGTTATACCATGTTTTTAAGCTATACTATAGTGTGACTATATTATGATGTAATAATACCTTATCATAATGATAATTTATAATGCGTAAACCTCTATAGGGCATGCCTATAAGTTTGTCATGTTGTTTTTTAATTATAGGTCCCAAAATGTCACGTGTGTTTTTCTTTCTGGATATCAAACGTGCGGTTACTTACTAAGTATTTCTTAAAATACTAAAACAACATACTATTATTTTTTCAAGTAGAGGTAAGGTAACAGAGTACGAGACGGTGACGTCGCGATGGAGGCCATTGAACCAGTGGTAGGTTAATAATACTTTATGTTTATTTAGTAACCCTTAGGTTAATTTAAAGCAATATCTGGATGTAACTAAAAACACAATTCTTGAAAATTGATTTTCAAGAAAATAAGCACGATTGTGAGCACGTCTAGTGGTCGATGAGGCTAAAAATTTCACAATACCCCCGAATACCACATCAGGCTCTGATACCAATTGTTGTGCGCCGAAAGCAGAACAAATGAACTCACAACACCAATGAACGAAATTACACAAAGAGACACCAAGATAATTACATGGTTCGGAGAGAAGAAGTTCCCTTACATCCATGGGTAGCAACCAATCACTAATAAAAAAAAGCGTTACAAGTGAATACCTCACTATCACACAATATAGACTCTCACAAATATGTCATTCAAGAAATACAACGTGACACACAAAACATTCCCAAATCTCGATATCAAATTTGACTAAATATGGTATGAACAAATCTAATCCAAATAATCAAATCAAATCTAATTCAAATAACCAATCAAATCTAATCCAAATAACCAAATCCAATCAAAACTTATGACAATTTACAACACATTGGTTTTCAACTTTAACCCTTGGTACCAACCTCGTGTCTTATTAAACATATACAAATAGCAATTCAATCCAACGATTGGATGTGAATATACAATTGATTTTCTTCTGCACGACGGTTGTGGAACCAAATCTTGTTGCAGATTTTCTTTAATTATAGTTTTGTAATTAAGTGGAACTTCTTTTTTTTTTTTTTTTTTTTTTTTGGGTA
>NW_019268616.1:400196-409762 GCF_002738365.1 Cucurbita moschata | reverse complement strand
TTTTTTTTTTTTTTTTTTTTTTTTTTTTTGGGTAATTTGTCACCGTTTGAATATTTTATTATTATTATTCTCCAAACATCCATAATTTTTCATAAATTTCTTCATCCCTTGATGTTGCTGGTCATTTTTTCCTTCTCGACCATCTTGAAATTCCTTCTTGATGAGGAATTAAAAATCGAGAAAGATCCTTGGTAATTGAAAAAATGACCTTTTTGCCCTTTTCACCTACTTTTTCCTTTCTAATCTTTGTCCAAATGCCTTAAATTTTTAAAATTACCTGGGTAGAAATGACTTGCTTAAGACTCTCTTGTCCTTGCTTGACCCTCTTACTTTTTTTCCTTGAACGGTTCGCTTATTCTTATTCAAGCTAATTTCCTTCAGTTTTTTTCGGGTGTTACATCATAACTCATCACTTGGCTTCCCAAGTTGTATTTATCAATCACAGTTTTATACATGATCCTAAGATGAATTGATTAACTCTTTACTAATCTCTATGTCGTACATCTACGTATATCATAGAGACCTCCGAATTAATTAGAGATGGAGAAATATGATAGAGACCTCCAAATTGTTTATCTGAGCCAATCATCCTCCCTGTGGCCAATCCAAAGATCAGCGAGGTCGTCAAGAAAGCCTATCTATCAGGATTTTCTATATCCCAGAAGATCTTTATAAGACCAGAAGGTTTTATGAATTCATTTTGGTTGACACCAAGTCTGTCGAAATTACTCATATTTCGAGTCGCGATGATCTTTTAAAAATCACGTACTTAAAATTAAAAAATTTCAAAGTCATGAATCCGACGTACTGGAATCAAGATCCGTACACAGAGAATACTTTTTCAAAACCTTTTGTTCCTCATTCTTTCTCATACATAGATTATCAGGTGGCGTGGTTTAATGTCATTTGGTATCTAAATTACAAGCACTCGGTTTATTCAATTCTGCCAGAATGCTCATAAAATTCATTACCCATTTTGGTTCATCAAATGTGGAAAATCTTTGGATCTACCAAAGATATATTTCCCGTTCCAATACAGGAATCGTTCCACTACTTCATTCAAAATATCTTCCGAACTCCATTTCCTTTAGCTAGGCGCTTTTGCATATATTTTTCAAATTCCTTGGATTCTAACGTGAAATTTTCAAATAAAGGAAACTAAAGACCAAGTAAAACCGGTCTTCAAAGTAATCAAAATCAAATGGTAGGATAAATACACTTCTACTCACGCGGATCTCAAAGCTGTAAAGATCTGGTTATCTGAGAATGACCACCTTTAGGATTTATCAAAGAAGAAGACCACCGAGTTTCTTAATTCAAAGTCTAGGGTGTTTCCTGTATTGGCCCAGACAACTTCAGAAGCTGATTTTCAAAAGCTTCTTAAAGAAGCCCCATTGGTTGGTTCAACATCTTCTCCTTCTACAGTAGAAGGAGAGGAAGATACAATCTACCATCTCAATGATCAATTTTTGGATTCTCAACCACCTTGTTAAAAATCAACATCTGCAAAAGACTGAATAGTCGTTAAACTAATTAAAAAAAGAGGGTGGATGAATATGTCTTCTAACATATTCCTTATCCTTATCTTTACTTTTTTGTTTTTTTTTAAAAAAAATTAATTTCTTTTTCTACTTTCATCAAAATAATTGATGAAAATGTACATTATTTTCTATTTCTTTCATGTATGGTGCTAGTATTTCTTTATAGGTTGTCATTTCTTTTCTTAATTTATAGGTTGTCCTATCTTGTTTACTTCATGTAAATTAAATGTTTAAATTAAGTATTTTTATGTAAAATTAAGCTAGGATGGAGCTCATGCTCAAGTAATTAAGTATCGATATGGTATCAGAGCCTCAATTTTTATGAGGAAAGAGGAGTTACTCAATCTTTTAAATATGATAGTGCTGAAAGCAGGAAGATGATAAGAGAAATTCAGAGGAACTTGGAGTATGTGATAGCTGAGCGAATAGCCCTTATGTTCTAGGTGGTAAGACGTGGGAAGCGCAGTAAGTCCGTTGGCAAGCTTGGGTGCTTAATCATATGAAAGATTCCGAAAATATTTTATCAACAACTGACACCTTTATTAGAAACAAAACAAACATTGACAACTTGTCAGCCACACAATGAAGGCTCGCATGTGAATTATCCGTGTTTGTCTTTGTAAATTATTAGTCTTTTAAATTATTAGTTTGCTTTGGGTCTTTTCCAGCTTTTAGAAAAACCAGGCGTATTCCTAGATTTGATCTTATCTCTTAGTTTCCATTTTTCAACTCTACTTTCAAATCTGAAGTCTATAAAACGACTTCATCAATGTAAAGAGGGCATCGATCGACCAATAGCTCTCTCTTGAAAATCAATTGAAAAATTCAGAAAAAGAATTATTCTATTCTATCTATCTCTTGTTTCCCATGTTTTCATCTTACGAACCACTTTTTGAGGAGACTCAAAAAATCAAATCATTTCAAATGTCCTACTAAAGAAGAAGAAAGTTCAAATGAACATAGAATCTCACCATCTCAAATACTGTCAATCAAGAATATCAGATTGACAGAATTGAAGTTGGACTATTCCAAAGGTAGATCCTAAAGCTATCTACCAAATTTCGACCTTCAATTTTACTCAAAGATCATGCATCAAATTCTTAGAGAAAAATATCCCAATTCATTGCAATAGGGAATCTCTGAATCTTTTTTCAAAATCCTTTGTACTCCAACATCGTCAAGAGCTTAATTATCTTCATGTCGATCTTGTTCAAGTCGCTATAAAACCATTGTTCAGACTTGGACTAGATATCTCAGTCCTTATCTCCCTACGAGATAAGAGACATGAAGACTTCTCAAATTTTTTATTGGGAATAGTTCAATCCAACCTAGAGAATGGACCAGTCTATTTTAATTGTTATCCAAATTTTACTCTATCTCTCAAGGACCCACACATATTATCAGCCCTTATGCTAGACAGACAATAAAAAAATTTGAACATCAATGTTGAAACTCATTCTTCAGTCGTCATATTTAGGGTTTATTATAAGCTCATGAATACAAATATTTCTCCAAGAGCATTAAGATCCTCGTCAGAAGGGTCAACCATGCTCATAGAGGCAAATATTGGAAAGTGTTCAGCGACTGTTTCAAGAACTCTCTCTTGGGATCAACTAACCAGAAATACTCTCTGAAAAATAGAATATGCTAATCTTCCAAAAAGAAAAGAATCTCAAAACCCAGTCCAAATCATTGAACATGACGATGGAAGCGCTGAAATAAAATTCAGCGAAGAACCTTCGTTAGATTCTAAAGTAAAAGAATTCCTGAATTCTAGACCAAGCACTTCAGGAGTTTCGAGATCAATGTATGACCCTTTGAAGGTAAAAGAGGTCAGTTATGATCAAAGAAGGGCATCAATCCACTATAAGGATTGCTCAAGATTTGCAACCCATATTGATATGGATACTCAATCCATCTATGAAAGTCTGCTAAATGTCATTAGAGCTGATTTCCAGATAGACAAGGAATTTCTAAAAGCAGATTTTATATCAGCTACCAAATCTTCAAAAAGAAACGCCTACAAAAAGGCTGAGTGAAATGAATTAAGGACTAAGTGGTATTCTCATATCAAAACCGTACAAGAAAATATATCATTCTTTGAATGGTTTGAAGAAAATATTTTGCAGATATGCATCTTGACTCAGAGGAGCTAGAAGACTACCAGAAGATGTGAGGTATATTCAAAACATCCTCCGTTGGAAGAAGTTGAATTCGACAACTACTACAAAAAAAAAGGTCAAAGTCAGTCCTTCCAAAACTATTCCAAAAGGACTAGAGAAAGGTAATCCAACCCTAAAGGATATCAAGAATATCCAGTATCAAAACAATTATTCAAATAAGATTTTATCCACGATTGCTACTCAACTTGAGATATTGAGGGAAAATTCTCGAAGAATTTTGGTACTCAGCAAGAACAAATAGGCAGCTTTGTACCAAAAATCGATGAGTCAATCCCAATACTCAGACTGGCAAACTAAGACATTTTACGAAGAGGATTTCAAAAGAAGAGGCTGCAATGGCCAACATAGAAGAAAAATTGGATAGGATTCTAAATCCTAGAATAACACCTCAGGATACATCTCTCAATGTTGTTAACAATTCCAACGAAGTCCAGGAATCTGAAGACGAGATTGTAAATGAGATAGAAGAACCTCTCAAGAGAGTTCTTACTCTCGAAGAAATGCTCTCCCTAACCACTCTCCTTCACCTTGAGATGACCGGAAAGAAGACGGTAGAGAAAGGGAAGAAGTTCATTGCTTCTTCAAACACCCCTACTCCAATGACATCTGACAGTTATGCGATGGATGCTGGTTTCACATGGGTGACCAAGTCTAAAGCAAAACTTTCTAAAAAACAAGCGCAGGTTATCACTCCGATGAGGCTTTCTGCCTCTTCAACACGCCCATCTGCCGTTACTCCATCAAGATCTACTATCTCTTCCACTTCAAAGGGACCTTCTATCCCCTCAACTTACTCATACGCGGTTTTTCCCGTTCGATTCTCTCCAGTTCTTGAAATCAGGATTTAGTTTCAAAAATCTATATCTCTACCAGAAGCTCTAGTAAAACCAGAATACGATAATCCAAAGATCAACGAGGTCGTCAAGAAAGCCTATCCATCGGGATTTTTCTATATCCTGGAAGATCTTCATAAGACCAAAAGTTTGTATGAATTCATTTTGGTCGACACCAAGTCTGTCAAAATTACTCATATTCTGAGTCACGATGATCCTTCAAAAATCGCGTACTAAAAATTAAAAATTTTCAAAGTCATGAATCCGACGTACTGGAATCAAGATCCATACAAGGAGAAAACTTTTTCAAAATCTTTTGTTTCTCATTCTTTCTCATACAGAGATTATCGAATGGCGTGTTCAATGTCCTTTGGTATCAAAATTTCTAGCACTCATGGTTTATTCAATTCTGCCAAAACGCTCATAAAATTCATTACTCATTTTGGTTCATCAAAGGGTGGAAAATTTTTGGATCTGCCAAAGATATATTTCCCGTTCCAATACAGAAATCGTTCCACTACTTCGTTTAAAATATCTTTAAAACTCCATTTCCATTAACTATGCGCTTTTGCGTATATTTTTCAAATTCCTTGGATTCTAACGTGGAATTTCCAAATGAAGGAAACTGAAGACCAAACAGGTCTTCAAAGTAATCAAAATCAAATGGTAGGATAAATACACTTATACCAGCGGATCTCAAATCTGTAAAGATCTAGTTATCTAAGAATGGCCACCTTCAGGATTTATCGAAGAAGAAGACCACCGAGTTTCTTAATTCAAAGTCTAGGTTGCTTGTTATATTAGCCTAGACAACTTCAGAAGCTCATTTTCAAAAGCTTCTTCAAGAAGTCGCATTAGTGGATTCAACATCTTCTCCTTCTATAGTAGAAGGAGAGGAAGATACAATTTACCCTGTCAGTGATCCATTTTTGGATTCTTGACCACCTTGTTAAAAATTAACATGGGCAAAAGACTGAATAGTCATTAAACTAATTAAAAAAAAAAAATGGTGGATGAATATGTCTTCTAATGTATTCCTTATCCTTACCTTTCCTATTTTGTTTTTTTTTTTGTTTTGTTTTAAAATTATTTTCTTTTTCTACTTTCATCAAAATAATTGATGAAAATGTACATTATTTTTTCTTTCTTTCATGTATCGTGCTAGTATTTCTTTATAGGTTGTCATTTCTTTTCTTACTTTATAGGTTGTCCTATCTTGTCTACTTCAGGTAAATTAAATGTGTAAATTAAGTATTTTCATGTAAAATTAAGCTAGGATGACAGAGCTCATGTAAATTCTTAGAGCTAGAAGTTACTTGATACTACATCTCTCCTTGTACTAAATAGGCTAAACTCACATTAGGTAATGGAGTCATCATCAATATGTTAGATCTCACTGTTTTATATGACTCGTTGAACCCCATGAGTAGTTGCATCAATTTGTCTTCTTCACGTTGATCAACATGTATTTGACGTTGATTATGATAGTGTTACTATAACACGTGAGGAAGCAACTTGGATCTTAGGCACTCTAAGTACATCAATTATAGTAAATTACCTAGCATGTTCAAAAGCATAAAAACAAAATGAGTTTGAATATTAACGTTTTGTAGTTCAAATTCATTTTTCCTCACGAGCCGGTTTTGAACCACCACTAGTGTCTGCCATACTATTCTCCGCCCTTAGAATGAAAATGTGAAAACCGGTGAGTGACTAAACTTGATAGGAATTTAGTATATGTAGATAAAGAGTTTTAATACATTTTCTCATACCTTGATCACTCTATTTATAGAGTGATATTTGCATGTTCATGCAAATTTGAGAGTACAAAATTTTGACACTCAAAATTCCACTCAAATTTATGGGATTATGTGGTAAGCATGCAAGTTTGAATTAACCAAATTTTGACACTAAAAATTCCACTTAAGTTTGTGGGGTTTATTAAACCATTATTGACACTCAATATTCCACTAACTCAAACATGGATTTTTCCACTAAGCGAAGTCAATCTTTTGACTTTCTCTATTCTAATTCAACAATTCATTTAAATAATTAATTTTAAATCAAAATAATGTTAAATGATTAATTAAACAATTTAATTAATATTTAACATTAAATCAAATGTCAATCCTAATCAATTCCGGTACATATTGATTATGAATCCCTGCTCATAATTAAAATATTTAAATCTTATTTAAATATCTCCAGTTCTCTCATTTTTTTAATTCGTAATTAAATCAAAATGCGGTTAAATATATCGGATATATTTAGCGCATATTCCCTAATTTGAGTTCGAACTCACTCGTCACACTGTTCTAAGGTTTAGTCCGATATGAGCTATCAAGGGGACCTAATGGACCTACAGATCATGGGCTCCAACGATTCGAGATTAACCTAAACTCATTAACATTTTAACCAACATTCGTTAACTGCTAGGACACTCAACTATAGCCTAGTAGTTGCACTCCCCTCACTATAGATATATTTCTGTCCATTTGATATAACCATAATTAGTAAGTCGATCCTTCATAGGTTGTTCGTAACCAGAGCTGGGTCAATTTACTGTTTTTACCCCTAAAGTTACTTCTTGTTCCTTAAGTCCCATTGATTATCTAATAAACAATTGGTTTGTGGTCCAACCACCAAACCAAATCCCTCTCGGGCCAATGAGATGGTGGGATCCCTTGTTCAATGGAGTCAGTACGTAAGGGAACAACCTCTCTACTATCCCTTAAAGTGGGTAGGAGAGAATTCTATCTTGCACCCTATGTCCCCAGCCATTCACCCAGCCTTACCTTTGAAATGGGAGGCTTATTGAGTCAGCGAACTAGGGCCACTCTCACCCATGCAAATCTATGGATAAATCTGAATAAACAAGAGTTCATAGTTAGCTCAGGATTAAGGTCGAGTTACCTAGGTCATCGAGTGAAAAAATCGTCTCAACAGTAAACGGTATTATAAAGTGAGAGTGATTTTCTTCATGGTTCGATCTTATGCAATACTCATTGCATAAGACGCCCCCACTCACATGTCTCCACATGTATAATTTAGTGATCACATTGTTTACATCATATACAAAAGTGGTCGCATCCATAGTGTCCTCAGGATAACGTATTCAGCCTTATCCCTGTACTATAGATCATTTTGACTATATACTTGAACTTGATCCAATCTTATGTCTCTACGTATAGTTCAAGTAATTATACTATAGCTAGAGTGTTCTTAGTTTATTGAATTTAAATTAATGATCGTAAAATTCACTTTAATCAATAATAGTCTTTACTGAATAAACATCCATAATAACTTTATTGAAAATAGAATATGTTTTCACAGTAGTTCACAGTATTAGAGGTTGCTACTGTCTAATCCAATTTTCTTCCCTAAAATGTTGCTTTCTCCTTTTTTTTAGGTATATCTTCGTTCTATAATGTTGGTTTCTTCTCATGAAGGGTTGAGAAAGGATAAAATCGTCTACCTAGGATGTTTCTAATTTGGTAGTCAATGACCCACGTGGACTGTTGATGTGGATTAATTTTCCATGTCATCCCCAAAAAGTTTGCTTTCTAGGTTGCTTCAGCATCAAGGTCAGCAATGTCTTTCTAGATTTGCTACAACTGCATTGTTCAACATAAATGTTCTTGAATTTTACCAAATAACTCAATTAAGTGTACAATTAAGCTTGATTTATCCAAATTAATCTTCTTTTCATATTAAACCACAATTGACTATTTCATGTATACTAATTAGAATAAATGGAGCAATTAATGAGAAAATGGTGAGTATGAGTGCAAAATTAACTACAAAAAGATTGGATAAAACTCAACTTTTGGAGAGTTATCACACCCCAAAACTTAAGAGATTGCTCATCCTCGACCAATGTTTGTAGAGTAGTCATCAAAGACATGATTTATATCACATTTCTTATATTTCTTCTTCAATTCAGTTTTTCCCTGCATTTCACCCTACACTTATAACCAAATCTTACAATAAAAATAACACATTTCTCACTTCCACCGTATTCCCCAAAACACTTCTAGAATGATTACTATTCCTTTTACCTCTGCTTTTGTGACTAGGCTTCATAATTATTTCATTTAACTTTCTCTTATCATGACATTTGTTTTTCTTCCAAGAATCCTTCAGGTCATCCCCTTATTCTCTTGGTGCCTCCAGTTCTGGTGCAAATCACTAAGTCTTCAAGGGATGACTATATAGGCTAACACTCATTCTCCCATAGTTCGGCTCTCTTGCTATCATTTTGTAGTTTTCATTGTGACCACATTTGTGATGCAACTCACTTGAACAATAAGGATAGCTTTCTCTTTTTTTATTTTTTATTTTATTTACATCCCCATTACCTTCAATTCAGAATCTCCATTGGTGATGCAGATTGCCTTACAACGAGCAATTGAGACAATTTGTTTACTTTCCACTTTTTTATCATTAGGAGTTCAAGCTTTAGGTCGAGGAGTGGTCTTGGGAATGGACTTTTTTCTCTCTCTCTCTCTCTCTTTTTTCTTTTCATTTTGCATAGGGTGATAGAATTGTTTTAATACCCCCAAACTTGAACTAGCCATTGTCCTCAATGAGCATTAGTGTGGATGTGCAACCATTCTTGAAAGTAGATTGAGGTGCAGAAGCTCTTGGTTATTGTTTTTGTTGGAAAAATGATCTAAGGATGGGTGAATTATGGGAATTCTTACTTTTTAAGAGGTATCATAATACATTGGATCCTCACCTTAACTCTATGAATACTCTTCCATTTGAGCTTTAATTTCCTTAAACTTTTTTTTTTCAAGTTATATATTTTTTAAGGAAACACACCTCTTACTGTTTTATTTATCACATTGAAGCACTTTACATTAGATTCCTTGTTCTTGCACAAAATATCTATACTGCATATTCGAAAATGCATGATATATTACCCTATCTAATATAGCTCATGTTTCTAGGGTACATGCATGGACATCTTTCAAAATTATATGCAGTCAACAAAAAAAAAAAAAAAA
>NW_019268616.1:379568-399415 GCF_002738365.1 Cucurbita moschata | reverse complement strand
AAAAAAAAAAAAAAAAAAAAAGCAACAAAATATGGATTCATGCTTCTAAATAAGACAATAAGAATGAAAGGGTGTGTTGAGAGAATTCCCTTATCTATCCTTAGTGACTCGTCCCTCTAGCCAAAAATCCCTAGACTTATCATGAAAATTAAGTGAGTGTGCACACAAGTATCATTTAGCATCATCATACATAATTCATGCAAAGTAAACATACATGCTCAATGGGACGCAGAGTTCACAAGTTCCCATCTTCCTTTCAACATAAATTAAACATATACATATAAAGCGGTAGCTTAAAACATAATTGCAACACTCAAGATAATTCTCAAAATATTTCACATAATACATCCATACTCTTAGCAAACAACTTCCCTACATTCAATCATGGAAAGCTACCACTTAAGGTAATTAAACTTGCATGCATGCATAACCAAGCGACTCCTACAAGTATTTCTTCCTAAAGTTCCGTATGGTGACTTACATGATTGACGTGTGTCCTACGTTTAGCGTTTCTACACCAATAGCGTGTCCACAAATACTGATTTTCTTCATTTAGGTCTATGTCATATAAAAATAGGGTTATAGTTGGAATAAGGAGGAAAATCGGTCAGAAGTCGAACGGGCTGAAAACAGCACCTCACACACATGTGCGCGCTCACACATGCCTGGGAAGGTGTTACATGCACATGTTCACACGCGACGCGCATGAGGGAGGGATGATGCGCGTTGAGGTATTGCCATGCGGTGCCCGCTGAACGGTCAGTCGAGGTCGAGGTCTCGAAACTGAAAGGACACATTGGAAATCCAAATTCTTTGATGCTGACGCATGGCAACGAGAAGTCGGGTCGATGGTTCGGGTTGCGGGCGGGTCATCGGGTCGCGACTTGGGTAGCAGACCGCCAGCCTTCAATTCGTGCCTGATGCAAAGTATTTCGTTACATTTTCTCCGTCATTTAACGATTGACACGTGTCACTTTTTCTTTGGCAATGTGCTGCTCGGCGACCTGACACGTGTCTCGGCCGCCATTTTCCTTCTACGATTTCTAGAATACGATTATTTTTTCCATTATCTTTGCATCTCCATATTTCTTTCTACATAACTCGAACTAACACGGTTTCTTCATGAGATTTGTAAAGTGTATATCCCATCTTTAAGTAGGTATTTTTTCTTGCAATTTATTTCTAATATCAGATATAATTATCTTAGTCTAAAGATGACAAGAGACATCAATACCTACCTACTTTGACAAATGTCGGAACTCCTACTTCTAATTCGAATCAACTACAACTTCCTTCACCGGCTTTGAGCGTAATACTCCCTAGATTAACATGCTCAAATTTTAGATTCTAACTCTTACTATATCTCACAAAACTAAAGGAAAGCCGAGAATCTAGATTCAAGAAGTTTACCTTTAGATTTTCCTCGTTTCTCGACGATTTTGGAATGTTCTCCTTTTAAGTAATGTGAAGATTTCATGAAGACACTTGGCCGCGGTTACCTCCCTGTCTCTCTCTTTCTTTCCTTTTCTATTCTTTTCTTTTCCCCACTTATACTCATTTTTCTTTTAATCATATCACTAACCTCAATTTTAGGTGTTTAATGAGAAGGGAGGGTATAATGACCAAATTACCCTCCGGGGTTGACTTTGCCCATATTTCTAATTTTCTATCATTTTTTCTTTTATATTTTTAGTAAGTTCCTCGATTATTTTCAAGCATATTTCTCTAATGCCTCATCTCCAAATTTGGTCTCTAAGACCCTCAATAAAAATCATAGAATTTTAACATAAAAGGAAAATTAGATTTAAAACTTTCTATCGATACTCGGGTCTTACAATTATTTTATGTCCATTTCTCTTTTTCATATGAAATTTTTTCCTTGGAGGGGTTAGAAAATTTTTTAAGTTGTTCCTAAAAAATTTTCTTTGGTGGTGGTGCGTTGCATGTAGTGGGAGGAGAAAGTGCACAACATTTAAATAAAATAAAACCACATGCAGATGAAAATGAACAAGACAACTATGTGACAACATGCACTCTAAGAGAACAATATTTGTCATCAATCACATCCTAGCATGCACTAAGTGCAATTAGCCTCCTTAATATGTTGAAATTAGCATTTCTAACCGCATCTAAATCCTCTTAATTCATCTACAACATTGGCTAATTTCTTTGGGGCATGCGAGTTATTCATGACAAAAGGTGAAATAAAATCTAAAAAACTATCATTGTAAAGAAAGTGAAGATAACTATTTAAAACAACTATGTGAATGCATAAATAATAAGAGAATAAAAACTAAGATTTACTAGGAACTTTATATATTTGTTTGCAAACTGTGACTAGCTCCCTCTTTCTCTTTTCATTTTTTTAGTTATCCATTGTCAAAGAAATGATGACCCTTCGGAAGTTTTCATCTTGCAATGGGTGGGAATAATTTTGTGAAGTCTATCTCCCATATATCAAATAATTCTTCTTCTAATATGTAGTTCAAGGGTGGGTCATCAATGGATAACTTCATTGATTAATATATATATAATTCTATTTTCATTAAATATTTGCTTTTTAATCCAACAAATATTATTGGCCAATTTTGCTAATTGATTTTTCCTTCCAAAATTTTATTTTATTTCTCTATATTTTCTTACTTTTTTACTCCCAGTAATTAAGTTTAATCAAGACAAGTATTCTTGATCTGTATTTCCTAATTTTATTTTAATTCTTTAAGTTTCATATATTTAAGGCCAATTTTTTAATATTGTTTGACTATTGATGATTTATTAAAACTCTTAACTAAAATCTTATTGATTCTAGAGTGATTTGAACTCAACAAAACAATCTAAATAATTTGATTAAAAAAAATCTAAATTGATTTAAAATCTTATTGATTATCAGGTGATTTGAACTCAACAAAATAAAATCTAAATAATTATTTAAATAATTGAATAAGGAAAAAAAGATCTAAATTGATTTAAGAGATTGAAAACGAAAAACAAGGTCTGAAATATAAAAAGAAATCTCCTTCTAAGGTAGATCTAACCTAGAGACAAATCTGTTTCCAAGGTAGATCTGTAAATCCTAATAGGCATTTTTCCTCAAACCTGACATTTTGTGTTTATGTTTCATTTTGCAGGAAGTATGAGGTGGGTTGAAGGAGATTATGGGGGAATGGACGTCGTAGGGGAGAGAAGTGAGGAAGAATTGTTTTTATTTTTATTTATTTATTAATTTATTATTATTATTATTTTGAAGGGTGAATAATAATTTTTGTTTATATTAATTTTTATTTGTTTACAATGAGATATGTTTACAAAACAAGATGACTATGATATGACAAGAATATTTTTATGAAATGATACGACTACGATACGTTTATGAAATGAGATGACTATGATATGTTTGTGAAAGAATATGACTAGGTTATATTTATGAAATGATATGACTGACAAAACAATATGACTATGATATGTTTACAAGATGATAAGTCCATGATATGTGTGTGATACAATGTGACTATGAGATGACACGTGTTCTGATGACGTACTAAAGATATGATAAATTTTATGGTATAACACGTTTGACGATACAAAATCAAGAAATTAGTAATACTTCTTCTCTTTGGGCTACCTATCCCAATTCTAGTAGATTTTGGAGTCAAAATCATGACATGAAACCGGTTAAAAATTTCACCCTAACCACCAATGCAAATTAAATGCACTAGTAAATCATATGGATCTAAGAACTGTGTAATAGCCCAAATAAATAAATAAAATCATAAATAAGGAAATAAATAAACAAAGAAACAAATAAAAGTAATTATAAAAAAATAGTTAAAAATAATAATAATAAATAAATAAATAAAAACAAACTTTCCCCACTTCTCTCATCCCTTCCCACAATTATCTCTCATCAACCAATCCTTATGCCAGAAAGTAACAGTTACTACAAAAAGAAAAAGAGTTTACTTAGAAAAAAAGAGAATGGCCTCAGCCCAATTGAGAATCCTTATGCCAGAAAGTAACAGTTACTACAAAAAGAAAAAGAGTTTACTTAGAAAAAAAGAGAATGGCCTCAGCCCAATTGAGATTCACCTGAGATTTAAGTGAAGATAGAACAAAAAAAGAGTTTACTTAGAAAAAAAGAGAATGGCCTCAGCCCAATTGAGATTCACCTGAGATTTAAGTGAAGATAGAACTGATTAATAAGATATATATTAAATCTTCATTTTTTTTTATCCTATTTCTTTTTTTAGAATCACAGCCAATTATAGGTAGATCTTCATGAAATTATTACAATGATTTAGCTTTGAGTCAAGAAACTAAATGTCAATCACGATAGATTAGTAATATTAGGTTAAATTTATATCAGTAGCCAAATGAATAAATAAAAAATAGAATGGCCAAGAAAATTTGTGAACGGAAAAACTTAGATAAAGAAAGATTTGGAAACAGGATCCACTAGAAATTTAGAATACATGGGAAGAAAATTAAAGAAGATTCCGGAGTTAAAAACCACAAACTAAAAATAAAGAGAAAGGTAAATACATAGAGTAAAGCTCGGAATAACTTTTTTTATAACAGTAACCATGGAAAATAAGATTTTTAATAAAAATATAATTATGGATATATAACATTTCAAGACTTTGAACAAAAGACTCATGTAAATGAGAGAAATAATTTTATAGAGTTCAAACTTGAATTAGAAAAAAGTATTTAAATCATAGTCTAATTGATTTCATAATCTTTGAATCCATTTGACATTAATTAGAATTCTATACATGACTTTTAATTTCCTTGAGCCGTACGATGAGAAAACTTCTTATACGATTCTGGGGGTATTGTTAATTTACATCTATCCCAATGAGCCATTTATTGAATCATTGCAATTGATGTTCGAGCCCGAAGAGAAGGAAGAGATCTTCGTAAAGTGGGTTTTTATGATCCGATAAAAAACCAAACCTATTTAAATGTTCTTGCTATTCTATATTTCCTTGAAAATGGAACTCAACCTACCGGAACTGTTCATGATATTTTAAAGAAGGCAGGGATTTTTACAGAACTTCACCTTAATCAATAACCAAAATTCCATTAATGAAATAAAAAAAAGAGGGTGTAAATAACTTGTAACTGATGTCATGGGCTCACATAGGTTGACATGGATTTCAAAGGATGAAATTAAACTTCAATTAAGGATATATTTGTGACAACGACTTAAGCTAACCAGGTAGGTGGCCTTACTATTGGCATGGTTATATTTGATGTTGATGCGTGCCTGTGGTTCTACACGTGTCATATATACTGATATGTGTGAATTATCTGTGGAATAGTATGCTTATATTATGTTTATATTATGTTATAATATGTGAATTGTATGATAATAATTATGGTGCGATGTGTTCAAGGATATGTTTGAGATAAGATACGAGAAGGATGCACAAAACGAAAGATAACGATAAGAGTAAGATGCATTCATGAAACATTAAGGTTAGGTTACATACTGGAGTGCTATGGATAGGGGAGATTGATGAAAGAATATGGTTAGGATATGGGTAGAAAGGGATAGGTTTGCGATAGATTGATAGAACGATAGCATTAGGATACGTTCCTGTGATGATATGACTAAGGTACATTCACGTAACGATATGACTGTGATAAGTATAAGAACGTTAAGGCTATGATAAGTTAAAGAACGATATGACCACGAAGTGTTTACGAAATGACATGTTTATGATACGATATATTGTGATGCGATGTGTTATGTTTAGATTGTTGTGTGACCATTGAGGTAATTGTTGTATAAATTGCACGTTATGAAATGACATGTTAAAAGCATGGAGCATTATGTTATGTTTTCTAAATTGTATGTATATAGCATGTTATGAATGACATGATATTACGATAAATGAAATGATGTGTAACCCCGTTAGGATTATGTATGATATGTAGACTAAAAAGTGAGAAATGACATGTTAAGCATGAAAGATGATAGCGGGGTTATATTCATTAATGATAAAAGTAGAAATATTTGGGACCTCATGTGTGTGCTCATGCATTTGGGGGGATACCCCTATTCAATCACGAGGGTACGGACGCATACAAAAATGGCAGGACAACGATCGTTATGTTTTGCATAGCTCTACCGTAACGGTTATTAGTTCTAACGAGTGTCCGGCCTAAGGAGCTCCCAAAGTATGCTCGCCCGACAAGGAAAGTGGCCCAGCGGTGTGCGAACTGATTAGTGAGCCCATACTCGCATGTATGGGCTGTGTGTAGAGTATATGGTACACATCCAAATTACCCGTTAGGACAATACCGTAGGTAAATAGATTGAAAGGATAGGTCCCATCATTGCATTCGCATGTTCTTGCAATGAACCCCAATAGTGGGTCACTTACTGAGTATTTCTTTTAATACTTAAGCCATGTGCTACTACATTTTTCAGTTTAAGGCAAGGTATTCTTGTACAGTTGACGACGGCATCGCAACTCGAGACCATGACACACGCATAGGATAGTGGTATTTATTTTTTTTAGACTTAGGCTAGAATATGATGGTTTTAACTTAAACCTTTATTTATTTTATTTAGTCTTTTCTTGTGCTGTTTTAAAGATGTTTTCGAAACACGTAAGTTCTGTTAGGATCGATACTAGTTGTTAGCTCTGATTCCAACTGTTAGGATCGCTCAACAACGCACACACTCGATCAAGATGAACACAAAGAACAGAAGAGAGAAAATATAAGGAGGAATATTGGCTAAAGGTTTTATTATTGATGACGTAAGGTATGTACAACAATTTTCTACAGAGAATGAAGAGAAGTAGAGAGCATTGACTAATGGGGTATATATATGGTTTCAATTTACTAAATATAAATATAGCTTCCAAAGATTTAAACCTACCCCATATAATCTAACAAATATATCTCTATCAAATCATATATTTGTTAAATATCTTCCAAATATGTACCATATAGGCATCAGACTCCATATCCCAACAAGTCCATGACTGTGTTTTAAGATAAAGGTTATGTTTTAAATCTTCAACATTCAATGTTTATGGCACGTATACAGTAGCGACCTTAAATTAAGTAGAAAATTTCGAGTCCTTACAGGAAGACTTACTGTATTTGATTTGTGGCCAAGCTAGAGTTTGAGAATTTGGGAACTTTTCTCTTACAACACATACGTAAAGTAGTCGTCTCCTCTTTCCTTATTCAATCACTAAAAGTTCCTAAATGGAACTTCCTACTTTATATATCCTTTATATATAAATTATATATCCTATCCAGTTCCTAAATGGAACTTCCTACTTTATATATCCTTTATATATAAATTATATATCCTATCCGAACTCATTAGTTTGAAGATATAATATAAGTTTTAAAATTTTGAAAATCAAATTTGATTACAATTGAACCTTTTAACCTTAAAAAAGATAACGAACATTTTTATTCATAAAATTATTTATTGAAATTAAATGAAAGTGAAACTGCATCATTTCCAATGATACATTAACTTGAATATATTGAGAGATCCAAAATACAAGTAAATACCTTCCTCTCGACCTGCCCAAATGCAATTATTATCATCACACTGATCATTAAACCAATACCCTTTTACTGGCCAAAAAACATCTCTATTAACTTGTCCATAGTTGCTGCTAAAATGGCACCAAAACAACGTAGAAGTCCAAAAATTTTCTTTAAAACTCCAGTTGTAATTATCTCTAGTGCGGAGTACATGCTCGCCCAGATCGTCATTTGCTGACTTGCAATGAACAATTAAAGTTGAAGCAGTCATTCCATTTAAAATAGTCACTTTCCATCGAGAGAACGATAATTGTAACTTAGATTCTGCAAAACCAGACTTCATCATATTGTTCGATGCCAAGGTAACCAACACGATTAAACAAAATATGCTTAGAGACTTCATTTTCTTCTCAAAGATAGTTCACCCTTTTTTACAAACGTAATTGGATTCTATCTCTTATATATACATAAATATAGTCAAAATGAGTGGTACATAGTTATATTTAAACACAATTAGTTAAAAGTGTTGTGTAAATTTTGGTTATTACAACATATCTTCCATGACAAGGTGGATGGTCACCTAAACTTTCTTAATTTTCTCAGTACTCCTCCCTGTTACCTTTTGTAACTGATTTTTTATTTTATTAATTCCTTTTAGGTAAAGTTTAAAGCTGGACCATTCATTATTTAGAATTAGGTTCACTTTTAAAATGAAAAAGAAATTAAGAAAATAATGATAAAAGATGGTTCAATATTTTAAAATAAAGTTTTTCTGGCCTCCCATGGTAACGATTCAGATTTTTCATTTTTGCCTTATTTCGTTAAGATTCTATTTTTATTTTTAGGTATGACAAGATATTATGTTATGCATTTGTTCTCGTCCAAAAAGTTGCCATTTTCAACCAGGAAGTTACACCTTAATGGAAAAGTCAACCTTTTATATTACTATATTCAACTCTTTTCCTTTCTTGAAAAACGACTTTTGCTCTCCAAACTTGTTTGTGTTTTTTAGGGTATCTGAGAGTACGGAAAAATCGAGTGTTAGCCCTAAAAACGTGTGGGTGGTTCGCTGGGTAGTTTTCTTGTTCAGCGAGTTCTCGAAACCGATTGTGTTGCTATTTTGGAGGAAGAGTTGAGTGGAAGTTAACATCGACGTCAGAATCGCTGTGTCAAAGAAGGAAAACCGTCGGAACGAAGGAGGAGGACGCCACATACCGTCGTCGGAAACGGAAGGGATTGCGTCGTCAGCGTCGGCGGCGGCGGCACATCAGATTAGGGTTTTCGTAAGGGATCGGGCGAAGAAGACGCAAAGTCGGGTCGGGTTTCGGCCCTGAACCGGCCCACGAAACGAACGCGGGCCCTGTGGGTTTCAGCCCAACATGGACGTGTGCTGCAGCCTTGGTCTCGACTCCGCACGCGTGCTCTCAGCTCGGCTTGACGTGTACGGCGGCTCAGCTCCAGTAAAACTCGCTGCTCGGCTCCATCAAATCCCACAGGTTGACTTGGCGGCTTAGTTGGTCGACTCGGCAGCTTGGCTTGGTGACTCGATATCATTATAATATATCGATTCCAAGGTTTTCAACCCTTCCGAAGCTGTTTCTGCCCTTATTTTTACCATCCGAGGTCAGTATGGTTCCTAAACGTTAAAGACAGATTAGATCAGGGTTTACTTTGATAAATAGCACGAGGTTTAGCTAGGGTATGTTATGAAAGGTTCCTAAGTTTTTATGTGGTTATCATAGGACGTATTTAACCATTGGGATTAGCTCGCTGTGAGTGACTTCAACCAAGACCATTGAGGTAAGTGACTTTACTATTGGAGTTAGCTTACTACGTGTTGTATAATGGTGCGTGCCATGTGGCCCCTACATGCACCATATTTATGTGATATGATTATGTGAGAATTGTGTTGACGGTAGATTGTGTATGTTATGTGATGTATGAATTATGTTGACTGTTGACTGTTTATGTTATGTGAAGTTATGAATGCAATGTTAGTATTATATGCCATGAATACGTTGATCGATGTCATAGATACACGTAAAATTACGAGTCATGTCATGAGATGCTTATGCAACTGGAATGTACTTTCATGTTATGTAATATGCCATGTAATGTAAGTCATGGGAGATGCCATATAATGTAAGAAACGTATATGCGACGTTAGCACTGCTTATGTATTGCCATGTTAGATATGTTAAGGGACCTCATGTATATATGTATGTCACATGCATCGGGATTCTTCCCCTTTCTGTTACGAAAGAATGAAATACGATATTTATGTTCCCCATGATATCATGTGGGCCCTTTTCTGTTTTGTGGTGTCCGACTACGTGTAACACGTTGTGCCTGACTAAGTCAGGCCCAGGGGGTATGTTTACGAGCCCGCCTGGTGGGTCTATGTACACGTACATGGGCCGTGTGTGAAGGAGTACCACACACCCAACCCTACCCAGAATAGGAAAGCGCCCAAGGCTATGAAAAGTTTATGAAAAGTTAGGTCCCGCTCATATGTTGCACGTGTTTGCATTCCTAACTCCAACAGTGGGGTGACTTACTGAGTATTTCATAAAATACTCAAGCCACGTGCTACCTACATTTTTCATGTAAAGGCAAGGCGCTAATGTACATTTGATCTGTGTAGCTGAGGACACCATGGAAGTTGGAGAGGGAATATTTTTAGGAGTTTACCTTTATTGGACTGTTTTAAGTTATAACATTGAGTATTGCTTTATTTAGATTCATTTTTAAATTTGGTTATTGAAGGTTGTTTTGGATTTAGGAAGGTTTAGGAAAGACTTCTTTTTGTTTACACTGTTATTTATGATGAGGTTCTGCATAATGAATTATGTTGCATGGGTGACATCACTAATTAGGTTTAGAAAATTAGGGCATTACACGAATATTGTGTCACTCCTAAAATTATATTTTATTTAATTACATATATAACCAAAATATTATCACAAAATATTTTTATAGTCATTATATAGATTTATTGGTAAAAATTTTAAAAATATGTTTCTCACTTAAAGTAAGATTGAGAATTAGGAATTTTAAAAGTTACCTAACTTGTATTAGATATTTTTAAAACTTGCCGGATCAATGCTAAAATCACTTGCGGCTTCTAAATCTTGAACTACATTTCAGTTCTCCTTGGTGCATTGGTTGATAGAACTGAAATCCCATGAGTCCAGTTGTCTGAGCTTGAATTCGAGCCAATCAGCATGGGTACGTTCTACTCCAATTGGATTCATTTTTATTACTTTACTAATTTTAGTTTCTTTTATATATTTTTTAAATTTCTCATACCTCAATATTTTATACTATTTTTAGACTATTCATTCACTATATACTATTTTTAAATACATATATTATAATATGAATGAGTTTCTTTTAAATTTTAATAATATATTTTATTGAATAGGATTTATACCTGCATTTGGGTTATTTTAAAACAAAAGTATATAATGTTCAATATTCATAGAATATACATATATTTGAAAGTATATAATGCTCCGTGTTCATCAAAAGGAGTCAAGTCATTAACATTGAAAATAGAATGTACTTAAAATTCTCCGAGAAGATCAATTTTATAGGCAATTTTATTAATTCTTTTAAGAACTTGATAAGGGTCATCCCCTTTGATGTAACTTGTTCTTTCTTTGAGATGTGAATCGCTCTTTGTGAAAATGTATCCAAAGCCAATCACCGGTTGAAAAATAATTTTCTTTCGTTCTTTGTTAATTCCTGAAGCAACCCTTCACCTCTTTGCGCAATACTTTGATCAAATTTGTCTTACTTGTGACTGGTTCACCCACAAAAAAATATTAGAAGGAATAGGAAATAAAAATATTAGAAGGAATAGGAAATAAATCAAGAAGCGTAAGTGGAATAAATTCGTAAACAACTTCAAAAGGAGAACAATGAGTGGTACTATGAATTGCTTGCTCTACAAATGACAAACTTTCGTCTCAAAACTTAATATTCTTAGAAATAAATCCCATTAGTCTATTAGTCTTAGGATGACATGTAGTTGAAAACAACAACTTGGTACCCAACTTACCCTACAGTACATTCCAAAAGTGACTTAAAAGTTTAACCTCCCTATCTCTAACAATTATTCTTGGATTTCCATGTAATTTTACTGCTTCCTTAAAGAATAAGCTAGCAACATGCTTTGCATATCCCTAAACAATTATTCTTAACTACAAAACTTGTGAACATAGTGCTTCATCTTTGGTCAATTGAAGTGTTCATGCAATATATTATAAGTTTTATTAATCCCAAAATGTCCCATTAAGCCACCACCAAATTAACTAGCTCCAAAGATAAACTAACAACCCTTGCTAAACCTGTCAAGTAAGTGACTCTATTATTTGCTTGGTTGAATGAATTGTATTGCGCATTATAACGTATACGTGTGTCCCTTGAGCATGTCATAATTATGATTGTTATGCTATCCAATGTTGTGTTATGTCATGTTTATAAGCTAGACTATAGTGTGACTATACTATGTTATAATAATATGTTATTATGATGATAATCTATGATGTGTTATGACGTGTATGAAAGATTTTGTAAGAATTATGTCTACATAATTATGTTATTAATGGAATGGAGGTTTGACTTGCATTATAAATTTATGTCATTATTTTAAGGCATGGGAACCTCATGAATTTATGTGTGTCATATGCATCGTGATACTTTTCTATTATGATTAGTACGAATGTGTACTTTACGACTTACGACAATTATGTTCATCACGATGTTACGCAGGCCCTTTCCTCCATGGTGTCTGAAAGAACATTAGCGAGTGCTAGTCCATTGAGACAGGCCTAGGCAGTACATGAGCCCTCAGGTGGGTCCTTGTGCTCGTGGTTTGGTCGTGCGTAGGAAAGTACTATACATCCAACCTTGCAGGAATTGGAAAGCTACCTGAGGCAATGCCATTAGAACCTATCATGTCACATGTGTTTGTATTTCTAGACACCAAATGTGCAGTTACTTACTACATATTTCTTAAACTACTTAAACCACATAATACTCTTATTTTTCAGGTAAAGGTTAGGCACCAAGGTACGGATGGCGACGCCGTGACGAAAGCCATGGAACTAGAGGTAGGGTAGACACAATTTATGTCTATTTAGTAGTCCTTAGGTTAGTTCGCGTCAATGTTTTTATTTTTCATTATTTTATCCAAACTTCACCTAATTTATTTTTCGCATTATTGTTTTAAAGATTTTATTAGGAACGTGGGAGCCCATGACACCTTTTATGAAATATTTTATATGAATATTCTGCGTACACATTAATCATGTCACGTATGTAATAACAACTTTATTGTAGTATGTCAGTGATCATATCCAGCTCGATTTTCCACAGAATTGGTGTTAAAAATTTCTAAAATTCTTCTAGTTGGACATAATTTCCCATTAAAATTAGGTTTATATCGAAATCGAGGGAAATACAGACAAATAAAGGTCAAACGAATGGAAAAAGAAGTATCACTCCGTTGGTTATGGACCAACATATGCACAAAGGGGTCCCATGCACAAGTATCATGTACGACAACATACGCACAGAGACGGTCGCATGCGTAAAGGTGGTATGAATCTCAAATTGGGTCAGGCGCATAAGGTGCGGGTCACGATTTGAGTCGGACACCGACAATCGAGTCTGAAATTTGTAACTTGTGTGTCCACTAGATGCTTGACGCTCTACCTTTCTCTCTTCGCAAACCGTCGCCCAAAAGTATACTTAACCAACTTCTCATGTTTTATGAAAAAGTAAAGAAAAATAGAATATTATCATAATTTTTAATTCTTAACTTTAATTTCAATCTCGAATAAAATATTCCATCAATATTATATTGAACAACTTTTTCATGTTTTAAGAGGTACATAAACTATACCCTCATTTCATACGAAATTCAAAGTTTTAAAGAAAACAATGAAGAAATAATTGAGGATTCAAGTTTAACTCTTCAAAAGAGTACCAACGATAATTTCAAAATTTGTTGGCCACGGCCTCCTATGAACTCTAGCCTTACCACTCAGATTAACCTTTTTTCTGCATAGAGATGACTCGTAAAGACAAAGTAAAAATTTTGGTGGCATTATTTCACATTCGATAAAACTTTTATTTCGTATTTGTTAAATTTTATTTTCCTCTCTTTAATGTTTCATAGATTTGTGAAAAATAATTATAATATCATATTAACTATCCTTTCATTTTCCTCTAAACTCCAACATTTTGGAATCTTAACTGTGATAACATGGATCAAGATCCATGTTCTAGTTCTCATCCGTAATTCTTTGTTCTTGTCTTTGTCCATTCTTGTTCATGGTTCTTGATCTTAGTTCTTGTTCTTATTTCTTGTTGTTGCTTCTTATTGTGTTTTTAAAACATTCCCCCTAAAATTTACGATACAAGACATGAACCTGATAACCTGTGTCCAAGACTTCATGCATTCCAAACAACGCAGTTTTAAATTACGTCCAAAGCTTCAAGTGTTTCAAGAGACACAATCTAAACATGTATCAAGGGCTTAATGAATTCTTTGCGACACAATCTGAAACCTACACCAAATGATTATTATGTTTCATGTGGTGTAATTTGAAACCTACGTCTAAGGCTTCATATGTTTCAAGTGACGCTGTCTAGAAACCTATGCTCAAGGCTTTCTACATTCCAAACGACTTAGTTTGAATGCTTATGCTCAAGGCTTCATATATTCCAAGTGACGTACTTTGAAACTTGCATCGAAGACTTCTTACACTTCAAGCGATGTAGTTTGAGTCATGGTTTACCATGAGAAAAATAGGGGTTTCTTTTGTTTCGGAGTCTTAAAACCTTGGTTCTTTGTTATTAGCATTCTTTGTGGGCATTGTTTTGGTGTGTGATAAGCTTACTTAATACATGTCTCAGGTCTTCTAATTACTTAAAAGTCAAGGTCTCAGGAGGAGCTCATTCTAATTTAGGTAAGCATCTAAATTACTTATTAATCATAAAGATAGTAACCACTTTGCTTAAAGGCTCATTATAAAGTTTATCAAAAGACAGTAACTTTAAAAAAAAACAAAAAACAGAAAGACAGTAACTTTAAAAAAAAACAAAAAACAGAAAATCAAGTGGCATTTCCATAATGATTATAAAGTTTATCAATAGATAGTAACTTAATAAATAGTAACTTAACAAAAAATCATTCCACTTTCCACTAGAGTAAGGCAAAAAGAAAGATCTCGAATACGACGGTTTTTCAGGCGTATAAAGTGGCATTTCCATAATACCCATATGTTTCAAATATATATTTTTTAATTAAAAAAAAAAACTGTTATCAAACATGATTATATTTTTATTATAAACAATAAGAAGAACTTGTTACCGAACATGTCGATAATTGCTCTCATTTACAACAAGAATATAAAATGTTGAAACGTCATCCTTGTTCATCAACTTCAAATTTAAAGGACTATTACATTACACATTAGAACACGTGTTACTGCCAATGACAAATGGCTAACAATAGCTCCCGTCGGTGATTTTTGAAAATAACTAAAATACTATTAATAATAAATAAAAACGTTTGTTAATATGCTGGTTACCTATCTCAATACAACGATAACATGTTTCTTTCATTTCCGTGGGAGTAATTGAGAATTAAACCTAATTTTACTGGTATAAAAGTGGAACAAACTAAACTCAAATATTCAATTCTTTACAAAATTAATTCATTTTCAACCCTCCGTTAATAAACTCAGTTTGACCCATAAATTCTCCTACTAAACAAATATTATGTTTTGGGTCAAAATATTGTTTAGATACATTTTGACCATTTGTAGATAAGGTATGAACTACCGTAAGCATAATTTAGTAGATACGGTATGAATTAAGATCACAAAGTTTGATGGTTCAATTTCTTACTCGTAAAATGTTGAACTTAAAAAAATGAAAATTTAGAAAATTTAGAGATCTATTAGACATTGACTTATGTTTATGGACCAAATAGATATAATGTTGAAAGTTTGTTGGGGACCAAACTTATAATTTAGATAAATTTAAATGTCAAATAAGCTTTTAGTCTTACATGATCTTATATGCTGTTTATATGTATGTTATTACTCCATCCAATAAAAATATTATTAAATTTATTATGATTTTATATTTTTTAATAGAAATTATATTAGGAGAGGTAAATAGAGGAGTTATTTTAGTTTTACTTAAACCTCGACCAATTTGATTGTTTAAGGGCCTTAATTCACGGTTCTTTGAGTTTTTCTTTTATGTACCCTTAATTCATACTTGGTTTGAGATTCATACAAAAATCCAGGTTATTGCTACAAGTTTTTCTTAAGAAAAGTCCAAGATGGCTACTTACCTTATCGTTGATGTTTGGAACCTCTGTTTTTGAGCTTTCGAATTCAAATTACCTCAAATTTTCTTCCACGTTTTCCTTATTGTGTACAATTTCTGGAACCATAAATTTTTTCATAAGAATCGGTCTGGAAGGAAGAGCTAGGGATTGATTTACAATGTTTCCTCCCTCCGTTTCTTCATGAAAATAAAGTTGGTGTTACAAGGAAGAGCTAGGGATTGATTTCATACCTTCTCGTGGATTGTAGTCTAAGATATCTGCCTCCAAAGTTCGTCTCAAATCTGTTTTCTTGTGATTCATTATTGGGTAGCCGATTCTAGGAGTTTTCAAGGCCCGATTGTTTCATAGAACCTCTTCTTTATCGTTTCCTCAACCTAAAGAATTTGTTTGGAGGAACGTCTTTTTGCATGATACCTTAATTTTGAAAAATAGTCCTCTGTCTACAACTCGTCTAAAAACGTGAATTCCTACATCAAAGTTACTCAACTTGATCCTCTTAATCTAACGAAATTTTTAATTTTAAAGAAAAGGGATCATGGATAGGAATTCAACACTTACCCCTGAGGTTATTTTTCTTCGTGATCTTCAATGAAAATACTTCTTGGAGGTGCAAAAACTTATTAGAATTTGTCTTGGTCAACGAACTTGTGTGTAAACTTGGATTTAATTTTCAAACTTACTTTGAAGTTATTCAATGGCGGATCGAATTTGGAGAATGGTTTTTAGACATTTTCAATGCTCGATTCCTTCATAAATCTTGTTTGTAACCTTGTTTAGAAGCTGTAGGAACAAGTTTAAAGGGGAATAAGGGAGAATTGCTCTCCAATTTGGAAGAAATCTGAGAGTAGGAGACCCAAAATCTAAACCTTTATTGCATGTGATTGAGGGATGGATTCATCTTGATTCTTGTTCTTGATTCTTGTTCCATACTATTGCCTCAACTTCAGACTTTATAGGAAAAATTTACACCGATGGTGAAACCTCCATCATTGTCATAAGTTAGAGATTAATTTTCTAGATAATCCATCAGAAATATCCTCTTCGATAAGTGAGCTATTGACTTCTAATTTTAATTCTGATTTATTATTGATGTGGTTGATATGTAACATTCTAGACTTTGTCCAATTTTGGAGGGATCCCATGTTGATTTTAGAGACTCAATAGATTGTGGGTAGAAGGTCATAGTGGAAGTTCTGAGGTGGAAAGAAGGGCATTTTCATAATTATCCATATTTTAAGGGTTATTTTAAGGGTTACTTTGGTAATGTGTCATTTTTTTTAATATTTTGTTATTATTTTTCTCAAAAAAAATATAATTTTTTTCTAAAAGTTTTTCATCCTCAGCTGGTCATTTTTCCTTTCTTTTTCCAATCATTTTTTAAATATCTTAAATCCTTAAATTAATTTTTAGGGTGAAATTTCTGGTTTAAGACAGTGTCCTTGCATAAATGCATTAAATTATTCTCTTGGTTTCTTTAGGTTAGTTTTATCCTTACATTGAGTTGTTGCACTCGTGTTTTATGATACATAGTACTTCTTTACGTTATGCTACACACACCATGTTAACATGTTTATATCAAGATTATGAAATACTGTTAAATAAAATATGTTATTCATGAAAGCTATCTTATGAAAGAATAAAGTTCTGACCTGCATCACACGTATATGCCAAGATTTATGTCAAGTTTTTTTTTTGTGGCGTGAGGGTACAATAGTTAAAGGCTAGGTCAAATGATACGTATACGAACTCACATTGGAGTCCATGCAGAAATGCAAAGGTTGTATGTACCGCAGTAATTCGCATTCAATTTAAGCTCAAACTTAAAAGTGAGACAAAGACCATGATGATAAGGAAAGGACAGGTCTCAATCATGATTACATATAATTGCATTTCCTAATTCCAAGAGTGAGTTTACTTACTAAATATATCATAAAATACTCAAATTATGTTCTACTCTTATTTTTCAGGGAAAGGTAAGGTACCCTTGTACGGATGACGACATTGCTGTGAAGGTTATGGAATCGAAGCTAGGGTAATTGTATTCTTCTTTAAATTGTAGCACTTAGGTTAGGTATTATTTCGTTGGTTTAAAGTTGATATTATTTTGTTTCCGCTATTTCAACAATGATTACTTTTAATATAAATTATTTTTATGAACTTTTGAATCCATGTCAATAACTAGAAACTAAGCAAACCCTCAAATGTCTTAGGACATAGACCATCGTTCCACCTCAGATAGCATAATTGAAAAAGTTGTATTAAACAAGAAAGCAACAACAAATCCAACAAACAACATGGCCAATGGAACAAACCATGATCAACCAAAAACTGGAGATTCTCATCTAAATGGATTACTTAAAATCAAGTGTTAGTCTAAAGGTTATTATGAGATAGCAACTTGGTTGTTTAAAAATCAAGCACCAACTTTGAGCTCTTTTTAGGTTAGGGTAGTATCCTAGTCCCTTAAAAATCAATGACTTTCCTAAGGAGAACACATACAAAGTTAAGGTTCTAAATGAAAAAAAAAAAGAATAAAATGAAAAAAATAAAAAAAACTACTACACCCACCGTGGGGCTCAAACACAACCACAGGGTTAAGAGCCTATTGAGTTAGTGAAAGCTGTGAAAAAAATGACAAATTATGTCAAATTCTTGAAGGATATTCTCACTAATCGAAGAATGTTTTAAAAATTGAAGGTGTTAGCGTTGAATGAAGAGTGTAGTACAATACTGAAAAATAAAATCCACTACACTATACATTTAGTGGGATCTTGTGTTTTAATATTGCACAACACTCTTCATTTAGTGCCACCACCTTGAATTCTTCAAACTTTCTTCTATTCGTAAGCACATCCTTCAAGACTTTTACATAATTTGGCATTTGTTTCAAAGCTTCCACTAATGGTATGTTTATATGAATTTCCTTATGAATATCTATAAACTTATCAAAGTGGGTTTCCTCTTTCTTTCTTTTTATTATTTGTGGAAAATTTGGTGTTGGTGTGTATGTTCTGTTCTTGTCCATTGCTAACTACTGTGTGCCTTTTAGGAGACAACACAGGTTCTGTATAATTTTTTATGTGCTCTTTCTCAACACCAGTTTCTGCATAATTTTTGTTATACTCTTTCTATACAGCAACTTCTTGAGAGTGACTATCAACGTGTTTTTTAATTTTTTATCCCCTACTTAGTATTTCTTTCCCACTTCTCAACTCTATTGCTTGGCATTGCTCTTTGCCTTCTCTTTTTTGTGTTTTGGCGTCTGTTGACAGCTTCCCAAGAGGTCTAGTTCATAACTCAGTTGCTAATTGACCTACTTAAATTTCCAAATTTTGCAATAATGCTTGCTGACTTTGTATCGCAACATCACTTTTGGCCATATATTATTTTATTAAGCTCTTAAGAGATGGTCTCTAGGGATGAATATTGCATATTTTCTTAATTTCACCTAGCTTGTTGGGTATTTCTTACTGTTCAATTCTATTTCTTGACATTGCTCATTTTCCTCTCTTTTTGGCGTTTCAGTATTTGCTAATAGCTTTCCAAGAGGTCTATTTCGTAACTCATTTGCTAATTGATCTACTTGAACTATCAAATTTCGCAAGGATGCTTGTTGACTCTGTATCATAACATCTTTTTTTGCCATATATTCCTTTATTAGACCCTAAAGCGATGTTCTCGGTATGTGTTGAGCTTGGTTAGATCCTTTCCCTTGGGTGTTGCCTTGTTGAGGACCATATGCCATTTGATTTTGTAATCCAAAATCGTGAGGGTAATTTGCTATAGGTGATAGTTGTTGATTGTATGAGGTTTGTCTCTTCCATGACCAGTTTTGATGGTTTCTCTAGCCATTGTTGTAAGTATTTGAGAAGGGATTATTTTTCTTGGTTCCTTAACTAACTTGATACCACAAAAAAAAAAAAAAAAAAAAAAAAAAAAAAAAAAAAAAAAA
>NW_019268616.1:366633-379197 GCF_002738365.1 Cucurbita moschata | reverse complement strand
AAAAAAAAAAAAAAAAAAAAAAAAAAAAAAAAAAAAAAAAAAAAAAAAAAAAAAAAAAAAAAAAAAAAAAAAAAAGTCGGATTACTCGAACATTGATCAAAAGTGTGTTCTTCTCCATAATATTCACAAGATTTAGTTGTTGTTTGACTCATTATAGCAACAGTCTGGAATGGTACATTAGTCATCGAGCCTTGTACCAATGCTAGATTTTTTAGAATATTAATAACAAAAGCTAATTGATCGTTGATAGACTACAAAGTAAGATATGCCTACAATTTGTTGGATGGTAATGACTTCTGTAGTGGATTTAATATGCCTACAATTTTGGGAATTTGACCAAATACATTGTCTTGGGAGATAAAATTAACTCATTCTCCAGTAAGGAAAAGTAGATAAGTACTTCTCTAATAAATTTTGATTTCAAAACTTGAAGAATGAAGCCTCACTTTCTCATTTTGTAACGAACAACTTTTTGAGACTTTGCATCACGAATCGCTACATAGACTTGAGGGTAAACAGTGATAAAATTATTTCTTTTTAAAATGGATGAGTAATTCAAGACATTAAAAATATAAATATACATTAAGAATTTGAAACGTATGATACATGTCCATGAAAGTTATAAAATGTTTACAAATAATATACTATTTTGAAACGGTATTAAAACATAAAACAGTGACAATGATACATATTTATAGTCCTTGTAGTTGCACAACTCTTGCATGCTCGCGCCATCAATCATCTATCAAAGATTGTTGCTTTGGCCAAGTGGTTAAGACATGTGCTTGCTAAGTACATGATGTTTCCCGGCAAGAGTTCAAATTACAAAAAGTATTTGACTACATCACTTAAAAGTAAGACGCTTGTTTTTATATTCTATAACTATGTCCATGAATTATTAGACTACATCACTTAAAAGTAAGACGCCTTGGAGGTAGGTTTTCAGATTTCATCGCTTAAAATATAAGAAGCCTTCGATTCAGGTTTTAGACTATGTCACTTGGAACATATGAATCCTTGGGCGTAAGTATTGAAATTATGCTGCCTAAAATTTAAGAAGTTTGAGACATAAGTTTTCAAACATAAGTTTTAGATTACACAATTTGAAACATAAGAAGTTTTTGGCGTAAGTTTCAAATTGTATAGCAAGGAACACATGAAATTTTGAATGTGTAGGTTTAATGCATGAATGCAAGAAGCCTTGGACGACTTAGTTCTTTGCCATGCATGAATTAATGGATATGGGTTATCAGATTCATGGTTGTACCTGAAATTCTAGGAAAGTGTCTTAAGGAACTGAAGAAGAACTAAGGAAAGGACAAAGAAAAAACCTAAGGCCTAAGTTTTAAGAACAAGAATAAAAATATGCTAAGAAAGGGTATAGTATCTAGCACACTGAAAAGACACAATTAAGAATCTACTAATAGCCTACTTACTTAGTCTTTATACTCAATCCACATTTTCCATATTTTTCTGGTATAAGGAGTTAAGTTATGAATGGAGGACGCTACAAAGTGCCATAAACGAGCCTTGTTTGTCATTTCCAACCCTTTTTGTTTTAAATATTTTTGTGTCATTTCTTTGTTTTGTATGAAACTACTTAGGTTAGAACTCGATATAATGTAAACATATATGTATATTATATTTTAAATACTTTGTGTTTTGTTTTGGGACAAATTTTCTGCCTTTTTATACTCGTTGAGCCAACCAAAGTTTCAATCCTTACTTCCGATAAGCTCGAATGTTGGGTCATGGAAGATCCTTATCCTCGATAGAGATTTAATTTCTTGCTCTTAGTTTAGGGATGTTTTAGAGGAAGAATATTACCCAGACGCAACCGGACTTCCGAAGTGGAAGGAATTAACCCATTTGACTTAGAATAGTTGCACTATCATTCCCTATAAGAGAGAATTTATGAGATTAAAGCAGTTTATCCTTCAACTGGTTGACACATAAATGAAATTGGCTTAGAAGTTTGTCCTAACATTGGACGAGAATATTTATAGTACAATTGAGGTTATAGCCCTTACCACCTATGCTAGTGTCCAGACAGCAACTAAGGCTCTTGAGGAAGCTAAAGTCCGAGAACTCCGAGGGCCAACAACACCGATAATCGTAGTAGGACAAAAGTGAAAGTATAACTAGATGAAACCACATCGTCAACCACCAGTGCAACAACTGCAACACGTGGATACATACTTAAGGGATCTAAGGGATTTTCAGCATTTAGTTCAACATGGAGGCAAACGGGACAATAGACCACTTCTTGACCACTTTTCCGTAACATTCTTAGAGTTAATAATGGGATCTTTATAAAATAACACAAAACAATGCCCATTTCTTCTATACTAAAATTGAGGAAGATTATATAAGCCAAATAATAATAATAATAATAAATAAATAAATAAAGCAAATCTAGAAGATAAAAAATGGGATAAAAACTTATTGGTGATGGCTCCTTTTAAGTGACATTTTCTCAAATTCAAATACTTCTCCAATAAAATTTGAGATATTAATTTTATTCACAAGTAAATGAACCATATAGTTTGTTGTTTATTTTATTTTTTTTATAAATGTGTAAAAAAAAATATAGACATTACTTAAGACAATTAAGAAAAAATAAAGACGTTACTTAGACCTCGTTCATGAAAACGAATACTTTGAGAACGTGGTATATTGCCTACTATAAAGAAATATCAAGTTTGCTCTAGGTTTCGTGCGTCTTGGGAAAGACCTCACATTCATTGATAATTCCTTGGGGGAGTGTCTTGGGAAACAAAATGACAAACAAGAATAAAAAATAAGAATAGGAACCAAGAATAAGATGAAAGACAAAGACAAAAACTAAGAATTAAAGATAAGGACGAGAACTAAGACCAAGTTCTCATTATTAAGATTCGAGAACCTTGGAACTAAGACCCTTAGGCAAGAACATAGATTAAGAACTCAAATCCCAAAACCAAGATCTTTGAGCAAAATCATGACAAGAACATAGAACTCTAGAATTGAACTTAAAGATCATAAGTTCTTAGGTCAAGAATATGACAAGAAAGAGTGTGATATCCTGGTGCACGTTAAGGAAACGATTAAGAGCCTATAGGTAGGCTACCTACTGAATATATGTACCAAACACACCTTAACGACACGATTAAGAGCCTATAAGTAGGCTACTTACTAAGTCTTTTTACTCATTCAAGATTTTTCTTATTTTTCAACTGATAAGAAGAAGCTGGTCGAGGATGGACACAAATAGGAGTAGGTGCCATACATTGTTTTAATCGCTTAAAATATATTTTATGTTTTCAAGATAGTCGCGACTCTTGTTAGAAGAATGAAATTGTGATATTACTCCTCGCTTCTAAGCATGAAAACTATCTTGATAGACAAATGTAGTGTTTTCAACATGCTTTGTCCTCATTCACATGCATCCTAGGAAAATTTCTACAAAGACTCCCAACATATAATTGCTCCGAGTAAAGCATGCTTAACCATGTAGTCCTATGATCGAGCTACCATAAAGGAAGGTGCTCCTTGGTTGTACAGGTAGTGACTTTCAAGTCTTTTAAACATTTCTTAGTCATCTTATCCCCACGGCCGCTCTTATAAGGATGTGATCTTAGGCATCATGTACCCTTAATTTACTCAAAAGTCACACTTATTGGCATAGTATTATTTTTCCATAAATTACTTTTTCAACCAGATTTTATAAATTCAAAGTAAAAAAAGAAAAAAAAAAAGAAAAAAAGAATGTGAGATAAATGGACAACAATATTACTTTAACATCTTTTTTATTTATTTTTATTATATCGATAAATATATGTTTGTTCTAATAATTGTAATATTATATATATTACATAAATTTTGTAGTTACTCATTTGATTTTTCACAAATTTTTTTTGAGCTTTTGTTTTATTTTAATAAAATGAATATGTTTTTCTTGACAAACAAAATGTTAGCTAATATGTGAGAAAAAGTTAGAAAGAGAAAAAATAAAATTTAACAAATGTGAAATAGAAGTTTCAGCCGTAAAAAATATACATAGTTGAAGAATAATCATTCTATTGTGAGTACAAAATCTACTAATTTTGCTACGGCGTAGCAATATAGCATAATGTGAGACATACGATCCCTTCAATAACTTTCTTTCAGAACATGCCCACTAGTAGCTTCATTGACAAAGAGGGGCTCTGTGGTGGACCTCTTGACAACTGCAACGGAGATTCATCGTCTCCATCTTTTAAGGTAGGTGAAGTTTCTACCGTTCTAATTATGATCATCTTATATTGCATGAGACATCCATCCGAAATGGTGCAAAATAAGGAAAGAAAATCTATGGATTCGTATGTCTATTTCCCACCTAAGGAAAGATTTTATTTCTAAGATCTAATTGAGGCCACTAAAACTTTTCACAAGATATGTGTTGATGGTGGGACTGTATACAAGGCAGTGATGCATTCTAGACAGGCCATTACTGTCAAGAAGTTAACATCAAATAGGGAAAGGAGCAACATCAATAATAGGAAAGAACCAGTATTTTAAGAGTTTGCAGTATATGAGGTAATGGTTATGTTACCCAACTATTGCTTAGATTTTGCATTTGTTTTAGGATTCAATAAAGTATTCTTTATATAGTTTTTGAAAGGAGCTATTTTGTTATCCAAAGCCTATTTTAGTTCTTAAAAAGATCTCTCTAACTTTGTTAAATCTCACCCCACATAGAGAGGGGAACAAAATATTCCTTACAATGGTGTTGTAATCTCTCCATGATAGATACATTTTAAAACCGTGAAGTTGACGATGATATGTAACGGGACAAAACAGACAATATCTGCTAAGGTTAGGCTTGAGATGTTACAAATGGTATCAGAGTCGGACACTGAGCAGTGTGCCAACGAGGATGCTAGGTCCCTAAGGGAGGTGGATTGTGAAATCCCACATTGGTTGTTGAAGGGAACGAATCATTCCTTATAAGGGTGTGGAAACCTCTCACTAGTAGACGCGTTTTAAAACTGTGATGTTGTCGATGATATATAACGAGCCGAGGTAGACAATATCTACTAGCAGTGGACTTGAGATATTACAATCTCTATTTTTTATATATAAGAGAGAGCCTTATTGCAGGTCCTAATGATGATGAAAGAGATGTCATTCGGTCAATCCCTTACCTTGTTTAAGATATTTGAAGGTGGATAATATAGGACTTGGATTCTTTGCTCAAACTAGCCTATGAATCCACAAGTAATGATAGTATGACATCCATTAATTAAAGAAAGAAAGAAAACATTTAAAAGGAAAGATTACCATGCTTGGCATGATCTTTATACCCATTAAAGCTCGGTTTTTTGTTTTTTGTTTTTATGCTTTTAAACCCTATTCATTAATTTTTTTTTTTTTTTTGGAATGGATAAAAATGGAGAAAAACTCTATTTATAAATTGATATTTTAGTTATATTTCATTAAAACTAATACACCATATCAAATTTTTAAGAAAGAAAAAGCATACGCACACAAACAACATACAAAAAATATCGATTATTATAATATCATATCAAACCTTCCAATTTATGGATATATTGATTTTTTATATTCATTTTTGCAGCCATGTGCAGCACATATCATACCGTTTTGCTTTATAGTTGAACATACATATACCTTGTTCTCCCACAATCCACAAACGTAGTGTATTGTTGCATTTGGCTCTATGGCTATCATTCTTGTAGATATCAAAGTAATGCGACAAGCCAGACCATCGAAGGTACAGTATAACTGTGTTGAAACCCATAATTTTGGTCTAAAATTGAAAGCGTAGTTGCCCAAAGGTGGCATTTGGTGGATTCCCAAGTCATCTCGCAAGATTTGCTATGAACAATGAGTTGATTGTGACTTCTTAGAACATTTGTTGTTATGTTTACTGTAATCTGTGGATTTTGGAAGATTACTCTGAAGGGCATAATCTTAATAGCTAAGCTTAAGGCTTCATGCGTTCCAAGCAACGTAGTCTAAGTCAAGAAACTTGTAGTACCGTGGGAGGTCTTAGGATTTTATCTTGAGTTTCTGAGTTTTAGGACCTTGGTCCCTTATCCTTGAATGGTATCTAGCATTCTTATTGCTTTGGTAGTTGTAGAGCTTGTATTATATTGTTCTTGGTTTAAAATCTTGTAAGTCTGAGGTTCACAATACCTTGAGGCATAAGTTGTAACATGTATTTCTAAACATATGAATACATTGTAATAACAAACATATGAACACACTGTTATACATTGTAAGCACAAGCATGAGTTGTCCTTAGAGGGTTCGAGAAGGGTCTTGAGTCTTTAGGTGTTTCCTTTAGGCGTTTCTTGGGTCCTAACTTGCTTTAGGTTCCAAGCTTGCTCTAATCAACTTGATCTTTTGAAAATACCTTCTTGTCCTTAAGAATAGGCCTTTTAAGAAGTAGCAAGTAATTTGGAGCACGTATAGACCTTGAATTTCAAACGTAGGCTTGTTTTGATACTTAACGTGTTCCAATAGTTTCAAACTTTACCACATCCTCAAACATCAAAGAATAAGGTCTACCACATAATTTAATAGCATTTGGAGGTCCTCTAGGTCATGAACCGTTGGTAGACAGCCTTATGGGCATTATGGTCATTTTACACCATTTCTTGGTTTACCTACTTATCCTTATCTAATGACCACCAAATTTCATGTATAGCCTCAACATGCTATAATATGCTCCATTAAAATTTCTTAGGCAATGAAGTTCATCTAGTTGGTTATTTTAATGGTACTTAAATTCTGAGCAATTTGGTCTGTTCAGGGCTTTAACTCATGGTATTTTATTTATTTATTTTATATATATATATATATATATATATACTTAATTCATACCTGGTTTAGGATTCATGTTAAAATCCAAGCAATAACAACAAGTATTTCTTAAGAAAAGTCCAAGGTGGCTACTTACCTCATTGTTGATGTTCAGGACTTCCATTCTTGAGCTTCCGGTATCTGAATTATTCAAAATTATCTTTAATATATTCATCTTTGAGTCTAGTTTTAGGAACCATAAAGAAATTCATAAGAACTGGTCTGAAAGAGGATCAAATTGATCAAAAAGTGTAGAAAGGTCAACATATGGTTACTAGAAAAATAACGATTTTTCTTATCATACCACAATGGTTTTTCCTTTATACCACTCTATATACACCTCTAATGGACTAAATTTCTTCGTGAAATGTTTATATGAAGTTTCAAGGAAGAAGTAGAGGCCAATATCATACCTTGTCGTGGTATGTAGTTTGAGTTAAAACCTTCCAAAGTTTGCCGGAAAACATGTTTCTCACCTTTATTTGGGGCAGCCGATTCTAGAGCTTTTCACTGTCCGATTCTTTCACGAAACTTGTTGGAAATTCCATATGGAATGTGTAGGAGTTGATAGGACAAAAAATGATTAACCATAACCCTCAAATTTAGAAGAAATTTAAAGAAGAGCAATCCATAATTTGAAAGCTTGAAACTCAAGTTTAGGAATCCTCACCTCTTGATTCTTGGCTTAAAACATTACTCATAACTTCATCTTTATAGATCAAGCTTGCACCGTCATTGATTGTTCAAGAGTTGTGGTGAATTTCCTCATTTTTTATTTTAAACATTTCTAAAATTTTTGTCAGAAATATCTACTCCGTTGAGGGAGCTACCGACACTGGTTTTCAACTTTAACCATTGGATCTATACATCCTTGAGTCTTATATCCAAATTGCTTCTCAGTCCAACAGTTGGATGTGAAGAAACGATTGATTTTCTTCTGCTAGATGGTTCTGGAAGCAAATTTGGTTGCAACTAACGTAGTTTGAATTAAGAACATGTTTTACCATGGGAGATCTTAGGATTTTTTCTTCAGTTTCTGAGTTTTAGGAACTTTATCCCTTATCCTTGAGTGGTACCTAACATTCTTTTTGCTTTGGTAGTTGTATAGCTTGTATGGTATTGTTCTTGGTTCTCAAACTTCTAAGTTTCCAAGGTTCATAATTCCTTGAGGTATAAGTTGTAACATCCATTCGTAAACATATGAATCCATCGTAATAACAAGCATGAATTGTTTTAGAAGGTCATAGATTCATAATGAATTGCTTAGAGGATTCTAGAAGGGTCTTGAGTCTTTAAGTGTTTTCTTTAGGCGTTTCTTGGGTCCTAACTTGCTTTAGGTTTCAAGCTTGCTATAATCAACTTGAACTCTTGAACATACCTTCTTGTCCTTAGGAATAGAACTTATAAGAAGTAGCAAGTCATTTGGAGCACGTATAGACCTCGACTTTTAATAAGTACTCCAAGGGGCATTTTAGTCATTTTAGCCCTAATTCTTGGTTTTGCTCCTTAAGGTATTCCAATGGCTTTCAAACTTCATCACATCATCAGACATAACAGAATAAGATCTACCACATAATTTAATTGTACTTAGAGGTCCTCTAAGTCATGAACCGTAGGTAGATATCCTAGGGGCAATATGGTCATATTGCATCATTTCTTGGTTTACCTACTCTAGGCCAAGCCTAAGTCTCTACCTTACCTTTACTCTAGGTCAAAATCCTTCTAATGCAATGTTGCATCTCATATACTTGTTTTGATTATCAATCATGACCGAAAGAGATGGGTATGAACACATTTGTGCCTGATTTCTTTCACTTTTTAGAGTTGAAAAAGAGTGTAATGGAAGATAAAAAGTTGATCGGTAATAACACAAAACTAAATAAATAAATAAATAAACCCATTTGTTTCTATTTCTATTTTTTTTTTCCCCTCTTTTTGTAACATATGGTTATGTGAGAAGGAGTTTGTTGAATATTTTAGGGGAGGAGTTGTGTGAGATTTTGGCCGAAGGATAAGATTAGTTACATTGTTTATAATAAAAATAGAATCGTGATTGTTGAATTAAAACTTTTATAGTTTCTCATGGGTTATTCTTTCTAAAATTTTGAATTAAAAATGTAAAATTATAATATGGAAATTAATTTTATGTTATGGCCCTACCGTCCTTCACCTAGTCTAATTTTCATAGTTTCTCATGACCTAGCCTAATCGGGTTTTTATCTGATCATCATATGTAAGGACAGGGCTGACTCGATTCTCCAAAAAGACAGGTAAACTTTCACGACACAAAACAAACAGGATTTAAAACAAAATATTCATTAAAAAAAGAAATAGTAGTCATACATGAGTAATTAAAACACAACACAATAGTTGAACACAAAATAAGGAAAGAACACAAGATATTTGAAAACAAATGAGTTGAGGATGACCGGTGAGGCTTGTCTATGACATCTGCTTCAGATTTCGCTCCTGACCTCGACTAGCTCCCTGTTACCTCAAAAAACAAAATGAAAAATAAGGAATGAGATAAGACTCAACAAGTAACTTACTTGTAGGCTCTTATGTGTGTCCTTCATATGCTAGGACACTCTTTATTTTCTTATTATTATTTTTGTTTTAAGTACTTAGACCCGTAAGTTCTGTTCTTGACTTGGGATTCTTATCATGATCTTTCCTGAAGATCTTGGTCCTTGGACTCTGAAACCTTATCCGTTAAGGGCTTTAGTACTATAGTTCTTGATTAATGGTTTCTTCCTTAGAACTTGGTTTTAGATCCATGTTATAGTCCTTGATCATTCTCTTGTTCTTGGTACTTTCTAAGTTCTTGTCCGGTTCTTGGTTCTTTCTCCAAGACACTACCCCTAAGATTTACGGTATCAAACATGCGTTCCAAGCGACACAATCTTAACTCGCACCTCAGTGCTCACCCTTCAAAATGCTTTGAAAACCCATGCCAAAGGATTCATGCATTTCAAGTGGCATAATCTGAAAACCTACATCCAAGGCTTCTTATTTTCCAAGAGATGTAGTCTCATTCTGCATCAAGCGCTTGCCCTATGATACAGTCTGAATACCTATGCCCCAAACTTCATGCGTTCCAAGAAACATATTCTAAATACCTACGCTCAAGGCTTCATGCGTTCCAAGAAGTATAGTCTGAAATCCTACACCTAGTGCTTGCCCTATGGTACAACTGATGGTGTTAATATAACACATGCAGAAGCAATTTGGATCTTAGGCACTTTTAGAACATCAATTATTATAAATAACTAGCATGTTCATAAGTATTAAAACTTAATAAGTTTAAATACTAACCTTTTGTAGTTCAAACTCCTTTTGCCTCACGACCCGGTTTCGAACCACCACTAGTGTCTTCTCCACTATCCTCCGGCCTTAGAACGGTATTATGGAATCCAGTGAGTGACTAAACTTGGGAGGGATTTTGTATATGTGAAAGAGAGTGTTTGTGAGAGGTTTTTCTCAANTGGGTAGGAGTGAATTCCGTCTTGCACCCCACGTCCCCAGCCATTCACCCAGTCTTACCCCTGAAATGGGAGGCCTGTTGAGTCGGCAAACTAGAGCCACTCTCACCCATGCAAATCTAAGGATAATTTCGAATAAACAGGAGTTCATGGTTAGCTCAGGATTAAAACCGAGTTACCTAGGTTATCGAATGAAAAGAAAATCAGTCTCAACAGTAAACGACTTTATAAAGTGAGAGTGGTTTTCTTCATGGTCCGATCTTATGCAATAGTCATTGCATAGGACGCCCCCACTCACATGTCTCCACATGCACAATTTAGTGATCACATTGTTTATATCATATACAAAAGTGGGCCGCATCCATAGTGTCCCCAGAATAAGGTACTCAGCCTTATCCTTATACTATAGATCATTTTGACTATATACTTGAACTTGATCCACTCTTATGTCTCTACATATAGTTCAAGTAATCATACTATAGCCAGAGTGTTCTTAGTTTATTGGATTTTGATTAATGATCGTAAAGTTCACTTTATTCAATAACAATTTTTACTGAATAAACATCAATAATAACTNAGAGTGTTTGTGAGAGGTTTTTCTCAAGGTTTTTCATCAAGATGAAGAATCCCTTCCAAGTATCATGATCACTCTATTTAAAGAGTCAAGTTTGCATGTTCATGCAAACTTGAGATCACCAAATTTTGCACTTAAAATTCCACTCAAATGTTTGGGATTATGTGGCAAGCATGCATGTTTGAGTTAACCAAATTTTGACACTCAAAATTCCACTCAAACTTGTGGGGTTTATTTTGCAAACATGCAAGTTTGGTTAAACCAAATTTTGACACCTCAAAATTCCACTAACATGGATTTTTCCATTAGATGAAAGTCAACATTTTGACTTTCTTCAATTAATTTGAATAATGAATTTTAAATTAAAGTAACATTAAATGATTAATTAAATTATTTAATTAATATTTAATATTAATTCAAATGCCAATCCCAATCAATTCCGACACATAATTGATTAAGATATTTAAATCTTATTTAAATATCTCAGATTCTCTCTTTTCATTTAATTCGTAAATAAAACAAAATTGCGGTTAAATATATTGCGCATATTCCCTAATTTGAATTCGAACACTTCAAACCCACTCGTCACACTGTTCTATGGTTTAGTCCGATATGAGCTAGCAGAGGGACCTAATGGACCTATAGATCATAGGCTCCAACGATCCAAGATTAACCGATTAAACTCATTAACCTGGTTAACCAACATTCGTTAACTACTAGGACACTCCACTATAGCCTAGTAGTTGCACTCCCCTCACTATAGATATATTTCTGTCCATCTGATATAACCATGATTAGTAAGTCGATCCTTCACAGGTTGTTCGTAACTAGAGCTGGGTCAATTTACCGTTTTACCCCTGAAGTTACTTCTTATTCCTTATGTCTCACTGATCCTCTAATGAACAATTGGTTTGTGGTCCAACCAGTAAACCAAATCCCTCTCAGGCCAATGAGAGGGTGGGGCCCCTTGTTCAAGACATGGAGTTAGTGCTTAAGGGAACTACCTTTCTTCTATCCCTAAAAATGGGTAGGAGTGAATTCCGTCTTGCACCCCACGTCCCCAGCCATTCACCCAGTCTTACCCCTGAAATGGGAGGCCTGTTGAGTCGGCAAACTAGAGCCACTCTCACCCATGCAAATCTAAGGATAATTTCGAATAAACAGGAGTTCATGGTTAGCTCAGGATTAAAACCGAGTTACCTAGGTTATCGAATGAAAAGAAAATCAGTCTCAACAGTAAACGACTTTATAAAGTGAGAGTGGTTTTCTTCATGGTCCGATCTTATGCAATACTCATTGCATAGGACGCCCCCACTCACATGTCTCCACATGCACAATTTAGTGATCACATTGTTTATATCATATACAAAAGTGGGCCGCATCCATAGTGTCCCCAGAATAAGGTACTCAGCCTTATCCTTATACTATAGATCATTTTGACTATATACTTGAACTTGATCCACTCTTATGTCTCTACATATAGTTCAAGTAATCATACTATAGCCAGAGTGTTCTTAGTTTATTGGATTTTGATTAATGATCGTAAAGTTCACTTTATTCAATAACAATTTTTACTGAATAAACATCAATAATAACTTTATTGAAAATAGAATATATCTTTGTTTACAAACTATGAGTTTTAGGACATAAAACCCAACA
>NW_019268616.1:330200-366623 GCF_002738365.1 Cucurbita moschata | reverse complement strand
TACCTACGCTCAAGGCTTCATGCGTTCCAAGAAGTATAGTCTGAAATCCTACACCTAGTGCTTGCCCTATGGTACAACTGATGGTGTTAATATAACACATGCAGAAGCAATTTGGATCTTAGGCACTTTTAGAACATCAATTATTATAAATAACTAGCATGTTCATAAGTATTAAAACTTAATAAGTTTAAATACTAACCTTTTGTAGTTCAAACTCCTTTTGCCTCACGACCCGGTTTCGAACCACCACTAGTGTCTTCTCCACTATCCTCCGGCCTTAGAACGGTATTATGGAATCCAGTGAGTGACTAAACTTGGGAGGGATTTTGTATATGTGAAAGAGAGTGTTTGTGAGAGGTTTTTCTCAAGGTTTTTCATCAAGATGAAGAATCCCTTCCAAGTATCATGATCACTCTATTTAAAGAGTCAAGTTTGCATGTTCATGCAAACTTGAGATCACCAAATTTTGCACTTAAAATTCCACTCAAATGTTTGGGATTATGTGGCAAGCATGCATGTTTGAGTTAACCAAATTTTGACACTCAAAATTCCACTCAAACTTGTGGGGTTTATTTTGCAAACATGCAAGTTTGGTTAAACCAAATTTTGACACCTCAAAATTCCACTAACATGGATTTTTCCATTAGATGAAAGTCAACATTTTGACTTTCTTCAATTAATTTGAATAATGAATTTTAAATTAAAGTAACATTAAATGATTAATTAAATTATTTAATTAATATTTAATATTAATTCAAATGCCAATCCCAATCAATTCCGACACATAATTGATTAAGATATTTAAATCTTATTTAAATATCTCAGATTCTCTCTTTTCATTTAATTCGTAAATAAAACAAAATTGCGGTTAAATATATTGCGCATATTCCCTAATTTGAATTCGAACACTTCAAACCCACTCGTCACACTGTTCTATGGTTTAGTCCGATATGAGCTAGCAGAGGGACCTAATGGACCTATAGATCATAGGCTCCAACGATCCAAGATTAACCGATTAAACTCATTAACCTGGTTAACCAACATTCGTTAACTACTAGGACACTCCACTATAGCCTAGTAGTTGCACTCCCCTCACTATAGATATATTTCTGTCCATCTGATATAACCATGATTAGTAAGTCGATCCTTCACAGGTTGTTCGTAACTAGAGCTGGGTCAATTTACCGTTTTACCCCTGAAGTTACTTCTTATTCCTTATGTCTCACTGATCCTCTAATGAACAATTGGTTTGTGGTCCAACCAGTAAACCAAATCCCTCTCAGGCCAATGAGAGGGTGGGGCCCCTTGTTCAAGACATGGAGTTAGTGCTTAAGGGAACTACCTTTCTTCTATCCCTAAAAATGGGTAGGAGTGAATTCCGTCTTGCACCCCACGTCCCCAGCCATTCACCCAGTCTTACCCCTGAAATGGGAGGCCTGTTGAGTCGGCAAACTAGAGCCACTCTCACCCATGCAAATCTAAGGATAATTTCGAATAAACAGGAGTTCATGGTTAGCTCAGGATTAAAACCGAGTTACCTAGGTTATCGAATGAAAAGAAAATCAGTCTCAACAGTAAACGACTTTATAAAGTGAGAGTGGTTTTCTTCATGGTCCGATCTTATGCAATACTCATTGCATAGGACGCCCCCACTCACATGTCTCCACATGCACAATTTAGTGATCACATTGTTTATATCATATACAAAAGTGGGCCGCATCCATAGTGTCCCCAGAATAAGGTACTCAGCCTTATCCTTATACTATAGATCATTTTGACTATATACTTGAACTTGATCCACTCTTATGTCTCTACATATAGTTCAAGTAATCATACTATAGCCAGAGTGTTCTTAGTTTATTGGATTTTGATTAATGATCGTAAAGTTCACTTTATTCAATAACAATTTTTACTGAATAAACATCAATAATAACTTTATTGAAAATAGAATATATCTTTGTTTACAAACTATGAGTTTTAGGACATAAAACCCAACAACAACATGAATACCTATGCCGAAGACTTCATGCTTTACAAGCGACATAATCTGAATACCTACGCTCAAGGCTTCATACGTTCCAACCAGCGTAGTCTGAGTCAAGAACATGTTATACCGTGGGAGGTCTTATGATTTATTCTTGAGTTTCTAAGTTTTAGGACCTTGGTCCCTTATCCTTGAGTGGTACCTAGCATTCTTCTTGCTTTTGTAGTTGTAGAGCTTGTATGATATTGTTCTTGATTCTCAATCTTGTAAGTTTCTAAGCTTCATAATTCCTTGAGGCATAAGTTATAAAATGGATTCGTAAACATATGAATCCATCGTAATAACAAACCTGGGTTGTTCTAGAAGGTCATAGATTCATAATAAATTCCTTAGAGGATTCTAGAAGGGTCTTGACTTTTGTGTCTTGAGGTGTTTCCTTTAGGTGTTTCTTTGGTCTTAACTTTCTTTAGGTTCTAAGCTTGCTCTAATCAACTCGAACCCTTGAACATATAGACCTTAGAGGATTCTAGAAGTCATTTGGAGCACATACAGACCTTTAATTTAAATATGTAGTCCTAGGGACATTTTGGTCATTTAGCTCTAATTCTTGGTTTTGCTACTTAACGTGTTCCAATAACTTTCATACTTCATCACATCTTCAAACATTAGTGAATAAGGTCTACCACATAATTTAATAGCATTTGGAGGTCCTTTAGGTCCTGAACCATAGGTAGATATCCTTAGGGGAAATATGGTTTTGCACCATTTCTTTGTTTACCTATTTATGCTTCCTTATCCAATGTAACACTCTAAAAAAATGAGGGAAAGCCATCCATGTAAGACCCAAAGACTGCAAGAAAAGAAATCAAGAAGATTGATCAAGAAAAAGTGTCTTAAGCAAGTCATTTCCATACCATAAGAAGTAATTTTAAGGACTTGAAGCCTTTGGAGAATTATTGGGAAAGAAAATATAAGCGAAAAGGACAGGTTGTTTTCCAAATTCAAAGGAACTTTCCGGTTTTTAAATTCTTTATCTAGATGGAATTTCAAGATATTCTAGCAGGAAAAAAATGACCAACTACCTAATGACCCCTGAAGATATGAATAATTACAAAACTGCCATTATGACAAGAATCAGATGATCAACGGTGACCATCTACACAAAATTAGGTATATTCTAAAACACTAACAGATTATCACATCCAATGGCTAGGATTCAAAACGAAGGTCGGTATGGCCAATTGGAGTAGATATTTCTGATGGATTATCTAGAAAGTTCAATCTCCTAATCAGTATGGTTCTAAAGCTCTTAATGTCGGTTTAAGCTCTCCCTATAAAGTCTAAAGTTGAGGAAATAGTTTGGAACAAGAATCGAGCAAGGTCGAGCTCCCTATTGTAGGCCAGAAACGTTTAGATTTTTTATCTCCTGCTCTCGGATTTCTTCCAAATTCGAAAGCAATTCTCCACCATTTCTCTTCACACTTATTTCTACAGTTTCTAAACAAGATTACCAACAAGTTCTATGAAGAAATCGAGTGCTGAAAGTGCCTAAAAACTATTCCCCCAATCCAATCCGCCATTAAAGAGCATCAAGGAAAACTCAAAATTCCAATCTGAGGATACACGAGAATTCATCGAGCAAGGATGATCCCAGTGAATTTCGCTATATCATACTCTCCAATTCATTTACCGAAAGATTCAAGTACCAAATTTATCCTTATATGGCAAGAATGGGTGGGACATTGATAAAGAATCAATTCCAAACCACAATGCTAGCAGATGGCGAGTTCCAACAAACCAGGACCCTTTACCCACCCCAGAACATAATAGAATAGATGCTACAACCGCTATCACTTTGGCTGCAGGAGAGTATCACAACTTTGTGATGATCGCTTTTGCACACCCGAGGAATGTTTTCGTAGAAGACCATGAAAAGAAATAACCTGAAGAACGTGCCGAATTGAAGAAAATTTGTTTCGGTTTCAAATTTGGAGTAAGTTTCGAATTCCTATCTATGGTTCCTTTTCCTTCAAATTGAGAATTCCTTAAGCTTCAGAGGATCGAGTTGAGAAACTTTGATGAAGGAAACGAGAGCATAAACGTCATGGAATAGGCTGTCCAAGAGAACGAAAATCCGACATTTTGAGTAACATTGCCGTCGATTACAATTTCTCAAAATTAAAGTCCCACACTCAAAGGCATTCCTCCAAACTAAGTCCTTTAGCTTGAGGAAAGTATATGGGAGTGGTTCCATGAAGAAACCGAGCCTTGAAAACCCCTAGAATTGGCTACAATCCACAAGAAGGTATGAAATCAATCCTTAGATCTTCCTTGTAACACCAAATTTAAGTTTCATGAAGAAATCGACAGGAGAAATGCTATAAATGTGACCGTAGAGGTCGAGTTTCAGACAACAACGTCTGGAGGAAGAAGACGATAACGTGGTTAGTTTAGTTGAACCGGCCTAGTCGACCCTAAATCCGATATTTTCTTAGTTTTTCTCACTTTTAACCCCCTTCCAAACTGGTACTCACAAAAACACTTACGGTTCCAGAAACTAGACACAACAAGGAGTCAGTGGAAGAAAATTTGAAGTAATTTGGATACCGAAAGCTCAAAACGAAAGAGCCAAACGTCAACGATGAAGCAAGAACCTCACGCTAAGATGGGTTCATATGGTTACAAATGCAAGTTACAACTTATGCCTCAAGAAATTATGGACCTTAAGAACTTACAAGATTGAGAACCACCACAAAAGCTTTACAGCTACCTAAATAAGAATAATGCTAGGTACCATAAAAGAATAAGGGATCAAGGTCCTCCGACACAAAAACTCAAGAATGCTAAGTAATACTCTAATCATGTCAAAAATGACCCATGACCTCCCACCAAGTTTTCCTCTTCTGGGTGGATGTCCTGCACCATGTTTCCTTTGCAGGATGTCATGTTTGGCCTCATTCCCTAACCTAGACGAGATGCCCTACAACATGTTATGGGTACCCAAAGATTTGCAGCATGCCATGTTCATGTATGCACCGACCACGTGACCTTTATATTCTATCATGGGGAGTAGTCTAATGGAACAAGAAGAGAGAAAGTTACCTTAGCCACAAATCAATAACCTCCTAAGACCTCTCATGGTACAGTGTTCTCATGACTTTGACTACGTTGCTTGGCATGCATGAAGCCTTGAGTGTAGGTATTCAGACTATATTATAGGGCAAGCCCTTGATGCAGGATTAGACCACATCGCTTATAATGTAAGAAGCTTGGATGAAGGTTTTAAGGCAATGCCGCTTGGAACGCATGAAGCCTTGGACATAGGCTAACATACCGTATTGAAGCGCAAACCCTAAGACTCAAGTTAAGACTACGTCGCTTGGAACGCATGAAGCCTTGGACGTAGGTTAAATCTTTGTTGCTTGGAACGCATGAAGCCTTGGACACAAGATTTTTAGTTGCATGTCTAGTGCTGTAAATTCGAGGGGGAGTGTCTTGGAGAATGAATCAAGAACATAACAAGAACCAAAAAAGTACAAAGAACAAGAGAATGAACAAGGTCTAAAACATGGATCAAGATCCTAGTTCTAATGACAAGAATCAAGAACCAAGAACCATGGTACTAAGACCCTTAAAGAATAACCAAGGTCTCGGAATCCAGTGACCAAAGTCCTCAGGATAGATAATGATAAGGACCCTAAGTCAAGAACAAGAACTATAGGACCTAAGTACTTACAACAAGAACTAGACAAGATCAAAGAATGTGGCACCCTAGCATATCAAGAAAACTATTAATTTGAGACCATTTCAATCCGAACCTCTGTACGGCTGAGGACGACATTACAATCCGAGACCATGACACATGCATACTGTCTTCGGATTTATTTTCTTAGACTTAAGTTAAAATAAGGTGTTTTTAATTTTTACATTTATTTATTTAATTTAATTTTTTGTTGTGTCGTTTTAAAGATTCTTTCGAACACATAAGTCCATAACAGTGTTTTAAAGATACTTTATGATGAAGTTTTAAAATCATGTAAGATTAAAAGCGTATTGGACATTAAAAGTTATCTAAATTATACGTTTAGTCCACGACAAACTTTCAACTTTATATCTAATTGGTCCGTAAACCTCGAACTATGTCTAATAGGTCTCTAAATTTCTTTTTTTCAAGTTCAACATTTCAGGAGTTAGAAATTGAACTATCGAACTATGTGATCTTAATTCATACGGTATCTATTAAATTATGATTAGGGTAGTTCATACCTTATTGGCAAACGGTCAAAATGTATGGGTCAAACTAATATAATACGACAGTTTCTCATTAGTGGAAGCATTTCCGAGTCAAACTAAAATGATTTTATTATGCGAGTGTCGCCCATCGGACCACTTGAGAGTTGTAATAAACAAATTCCATTATGCGATTGATGTAAGACCGTGACACTAATCGTGTCGATTTGAACAAGCTTATAAAATGAATTATTTTGATTGGGTGGCTATAAATTCAATTGATAAAGACCGTGAACATATTAGGCTTGAAGAAGCTAGCTTACTTAGAATGGGAAGGAAATTAACATGGTGGTTTACAAGTCTTATAATGTATGTTTTGTTTCTCATTTTCCTATACCATTTTCAATCGTCTAAGCCCACCATTGGTGAGTTTGGGCTATCACGAGGACGAAAAGAAAATACGTACAATAATTAAAAATGGGAAGTTTAAGATCATAAAATGGCTATGCAAAGAAGTCAGGTCAATTCAACTTTTTAATATGAAACCATCCAACTCAACATTTTTATTAAAGATTATGAAATGAAAGAGATCTTTAGGAGACTATGAAATGGAAGAAACTGTGTGAAAACATAGGGAAGAGATCAAGGAGAAATTCCCAAGTAATTCAAATATTAAGATAATTTTTTTTCTAGACCATGTATGAACCAAATAAAAAAAAAGTAAATAAATAAAAGAAGCGACACTTTGTCCCACGTTGCTAAAGATGAGAACGATTCATTTTGGTGACGGCATGGGTTTGATTCACTCGTGTGACGGCGTGGGTTTGATTCACTCGTACCCTTTCCTCCAGGTTTCAGTTTTTAGAAAGCAATCAAAGTTAGTATAACTACCTTCTGGCTTGTTAAATTTTTTGAATTGATTTTAAAGTTTTTATGCATAATTGAGCTTTGTTTAAATTATTAGGAGTAAGTTTGTATGCATATTTAGGCTTTGTTTAAATTATTAGGAATAAGTTTCTCTCCACCAATTAAGCTTTGTTTAAATTATTTGGAATTAGTTTCTAGGCATAATTGAGCTTAATTTAAATTGTTGGGAGTAAGTTTTTATGCATCATTAAACTTAGTTTAAATTATTAGGATCAAGTTTTTATGCATAATTAAGCTTAAGTTAAATTTATGGAATCAAACATAAATTATTTATGCGTAATTAGACATAGTTTAAATCATTAGGAGTATGTTTAAAATTATTTCATGCAGGATTAGGTGAGTCAACTCCCATAGTACTAATTTATGATTGTTGGACACATTAGGCAGAATTAAATTTTAGAGAGCAAAGTTAAGTAGAATCAAGGAGTCGTAGTAGCTTCAGCCTAGGTAAACCAAGTAAGTGTTCCTACCGTCGTGAAATTGTACGTTGTATGGTGGCACATGCCTTTGGTTTCCTATGTGTCATAATTTGTATGTTGAGACCGTTATGATTTAATACATAAATGTTATACAACGTGAACGTTATGTTGTCTTGGATGAATTGATATAAGATGTAATCTGATGTGATTTTTATGCTCGGATTCCATTATGTGACTGGTAAGGTATTTATTGTATGAATTGCGCGTTTCGAAACGTTATATTGAAAGCTTGAAAATGTTATGTTATGTCTTGTGAATTGCATGTATAACATGATATGAATGACATGAAAAACAAGAAAGAGTATGAAATATAACCCCGGCATAAGTATGAATGATATGATAACTGATATGAGAAATGATATGATACGAATAAAATGATAGTGGGGTTATATTTAATAATGTTTCAAATGGAAAAATATTGGGACCTCATGAATTAATGTGTGCTCATGCATTCGGGGATACCCATTGCGTTTGCTATACCTTAGTAATACAAAACAAGCTTTTTCGATACAATACTTGCAGAGTCACAGACTACTCACAATACAACTAAACTCACTCACCAAAAATCTCAAGAAATCGTTTCGGACATGGAAGATCAGACAAAGGTTTAACCACAAAGCATATCAAAATTTCCATGAGATCAGACAACCTACGCTGACCTTGCTTTGATACAAGATTGTTGAACATAACTCGCTATAGGAAACACTCGCACTCTTTATTAACACCAAATGAAAAGAGAATACAATATACTCGGTAGAATTTTTTTTTTTTTTTTTTTGGATGAAAACCTAGGTAGTGTGGAGAACTTTTGCATTGTTGGAATACTTCAAGAAGTTGTGCAAGCTAGGGTTTCTACAAAGGTAGAATTCTTGCTCTTCTATTTATTACCTTGTTTTAATTCTTAATAAAAATCAAAACGGTTCCCAATGCTTCCGCTATGTGGATGAAGAGTTCATTCCCTTCACACAGGATTCTAGGCAACGTCACTTGGAGCATATGAACCCTTGGATGTAGCAAAGAACAATGACAATAGGAGAGACCGTGAAAGTGTTGAAAATGAATTCATTTTGTAAATATGAGAATATTTGTGCTCGGTTTGTTCCACTTTGATATGAGTAAAATTGGGTTCAATTGTCAATTATACCCACTAAAACTAAAGAAACATATTATTGTTATATTGGAATGGGTAACCACCATCATGTTAAGCTTGCATATTTTTTTTATTTATTATTGTTAGGATCGATATCAGTCGTTAGCTCTGATACCAGTTGTTAGAATCGATATCATTCGTTAGCTCTGATAGCAGTTGTTAGGATCGATATCAGCCGTTAGCTCTGATACCAGTTGTTAGGATCACACAACAACGCACACGCTCGATCTAGATGAACACAAAGAACAGGATAGAGAAAATTTGCAAGGAGAACTCTGGCTAAAAGGATTTTTCTTTTTATTGATGACTTCAGGTATGTACAACAAGAGAGAGTACAGAGAATAGAAAAGTACATCTACAAAGCTCTACCGGACCAGATATATATATGGTATAGTTTACTATATATAGCTTTACCAGATTTAACCATCTACTATATATAACTATTTACCATATATAGCTTTACCGGATATAGCTTTACCATATATAGCTTTACTATATATAGCTTTACCGGATATAACCGTTGACCAAGCTATAAATAAGTATCAAGCTCCATAGCCTAACAATTCTCCCACTTGGAGACTGATCTAGTTAACCAAGAATTTCACTCTCAAACGACCATGAGCATCTTCACTGCACCATACCAATTGATGTTTTGCACAACCTCAATATTCCAACATCAACACATTTTGTCAACATGTTTGCTGGATTCTTTGCACCCTCTATCTTCTCAAAATACATCACCATCTTCAACCAACCTCTGAGTGAAATGGTATCGCCTTCTGTGTTTTTTATGATAGACTGGGTTCCTCGCCAACAGCATGAGTCTCAGGGTTTCTTGAGTATCTGCTACATCACTATGTGAATCTTTTAACAACTCAACCTCAACTCCCACTTGCTTCACCTCTGATTTCTCAGCAAGAGTCTCAGGAGTTTCTTGAGTATCCGCTACAACATCACTCTGTGAATCTTTGAGCAACTCAACCTCAACTCCCACTTGCTTCACCTCTGGTTTCTCAGCAAGAGTCTACGGAGTTTCATGAGTATCCGCTACAACATCACTCTATGAACTTTTTAGCAACTCAACATCAACTCCCACTTGCTTCACCTCTGGTTTCTCAGCAAGAGTCTCAAGAGTTTCATGAGTATCTGCTACAACATCACTCTGTGAATTTTTGAGCAACTGAACATCAACTCCCACTTGCTTCACCTCTGGTTTCTTAGCAAGAGTCTTAGGAGTTTCATGAGTATCCGCTACAACATCACTCTGTGAATCTTTGAGCAACTCAACATCAACTCTCACTTGCTTCACCTCTGGTTTCTCAGCAAAAGTCTCAGGAGTTTCATGAGTATCTGCTACAACATCACTCTGTGATTCTTTAAGCAACTCAACCTCAACTCCCATTTACTCCACCTCTGGTTTCTCAGCAAGAGTCTTTCGGCCCATTCAACCTTCTCTAGAGTTTCAGCGACGCTTCCTGCCGACGCAACCTCCTTTGGAGTTTCAACAACACTTCCGGCTGACGCAACCCCCTCTAGAGCTTCAGCAACGCTTTCGGATGACACAACCCCCTCTCGAGCTTCAGCGACGCTTCCGGCCGCACAACCCCCTTTGGAGCTTCAGCGACGCTTCAGGACGACGCAACCCCCTCTGGAGCTTCAGCGACGCTTCCTGACGCCGCAACCCCCTCTGGAGCTTCAGCGACGCTTCCGGACGACGCAACCCCCTCTGGAGCTTTAGCGACACTTCTGGACGACGCAACCCCCTCTGGAGCTTCAGCGACACTTCCAGCCGACGCAACACCCTCTGGAGCTTCAGCGACGCTTCCGGACGACGCAACCCCTCTGGAGCTTCAGCGACGCAACCCCCTTTGGAGTTTCAGCGACGCTTTCGGCCGACGCAACCCCCTCTAGAGATTCAGCGACACTTTCAGACGATGCAACCCCCTCTGGAGCTTCGGCGACGCTTCCGGACGACGCAACCCCCTTTGGAGCTTCAACGATGCTTCCGGCCGACGCAACCCCCTCTGGAGCTTCAGCGACGCTTCCGGATGATGCACCCCCCTCTGGAGCTTCAGCGATGCTTCCGGCTGATGCAACTCCCTCTGGAGCTTCAGCGACGCTTCCGGCCGACACAACCCCCTCTGGAGCTTCAGCGACGCTTCCAGACGACGCAACTCCCTCTAGAGCTTCAGCGACGCTTCCGAACGACGCAACTCCCTCTGGAGCTTCAGCGACGCTTCTGGACGACGCAACCCCCTCTGGAGCTTCAGCGACGCTTCCGGACGATGCAACCCCCTCTAGAGCTTTAGCGACGCTTCCGGACAACGCAACCCCCTCTGAAGCTTTAGCGACGCTTCCGGACGACGCAACCCCCTCTGGAGCTTTAGCAACGCTTCCAAACGACGCAACCCCCTCTGGAGCTTCAGTGACGCTTCCGACCGACGCAACCCCCTCTGGAGCTTCAGCGACGCTTCCGAATGCCGCAACCCCCTTTGGAGCTTCTGCGACGCCTCCGGCCGACGCAACCCCCTTTGGAGTTTCAGCAACGCTTCCGGCCGACGCAACCCCCTCTGGAGCTTCAGCAACGCTTCAGGACGACGCAACCCCCTCTGGAGCTTCAGCGACGCTTTCGGACACCGCAACCCCCTCTGGAGCTTCAGCGACGCTTCCGGCTGATGCAACTCCCTCTAGAGCTTCAGTGACGCTTACGGCCGGCGTAACCCCCTCTGGAGCTTCAACAACGCTTCTAGACAACGCAACTCCCTCTGGAGCTTCAGCGACGCTTCTGGACGACGCAACTCCCTCTGGAGCTTCAGCGACGTTTCCGGACGACGCAACCCCCTCTGGAGCTTTAGCGACGCTTCCAAACGACGCAACCCCCTCTGGAGCTTCAGTGACGCTTTCGGCCGACGCAACCCCCTCTAGAGCTTCAGCGACGCTTCCGGCCGACGCAACCCCCTCTGGAGCTTCAGCGACGCTTCCGGACGACGCAACCCCCTCTGGAGCTTCAGCGACGCTTCCGGACGACGCAACCCCCTCTAGAGCTTCAGTGACGCTTCAGGCCGACGCAACCCCTCTCTGGAGTTTCAGCCACGCTTCCGGCCGACGCAACCCCCTCTAGAGTTTCAGCCAGCGACGCTTCCGGCCGACGCAACCCCCTCTGGAGTTTCAGCCAGCGACGCTGCCGACCGACGCAACCCCCTCTGGAGCTTCAGCGACGCTTCCAGCCAACGCAACCCCCTCTGGAGTTTCAGCAACGCTTCCAGCCGACACAACCTCCTCTAGAGTTTCAGCGACGCTTCCGGCCGACGCAACCCCCCTCTGGAGTTTTAGCGACGCTTCTAGCCGACGCAACCCCCTCTGGAGTTTCAGCCAGCGACGCTGCCGACCGACGCAACCCCCTTTGGAGTTTCAGCAATGCTTCTGGCCGACGCAACCCCTCTCTAGAGTTTCAGCGACGCTTCCTGACGACGCAACCCCCTCCGGAGCTTCAGCGACGACACAACCCCCCTCTGGAGTTTCAGCGACGCTTTTGGCCGAGGTATCCCCCTCCGAGGCTTCAGCAATCCTAACGATCGAGGGACTCCCTCCGGTACTTTTCCTCAATTCTCTAACAGTCTTTGTGAAGCTAACTCGTTTATGTTTGCTCATAACGCAGTTCTCACAAGGACTTATAACAATCTCCGCATCAAAATACACCTTGTTCATAGCCAACGGTTTTTCGTACATATTTGACAGCGTCTTCAACAGACCTAACGTTGTCTTCTCCTTGATAATGTTGAACGCCACGTTTCTGGATAGCGTCAACCAGATCAGCCCCAAGGCTTGTCGATCCTTGAGCTTCCACTTTTCCGTGGTCATGGTATCTGGCTTCACCCCCAACAGAGGTTCGTGAAGATCTTTTTGCTACCGATAATCTTCAATCTGCATCTTCCAGAAACCAAAATCGGATCCATCGAACTTCTCAATTCCAATCTTTGAACTTTCCATCTTCACAGATCGTGGTGAATTTCGCCTAGCTCTGACTTCAGCCTGGCTCTGACTTCTACTTGGCTCTGTCTTCCGTCTAGCTCTGGCTCTGACTTTTGCATAGCTCTGACTTCCGCCTGGCTCTGACTTCCGCCTGGCTCTGACTTCCACCTGGCTCTGACTTTCACCTGGCTCCGATACCAGTTGTTAGGATCGATATCAGTCGGTAGCTCTGATACCAGTTGTTAGGATCGCACAACAACGCACACGCTCGATCTAGATGAACACAAAGAACAGGATAGAGAAAATTTGCAAGGAGAACTCTGGCTAAAAGGATTTTTCTTTTTATTGATGACTTCAGGTATGTACAACAAGAGAGAGTACAGAGAATAGAAAAGTACATCTACAAAGCTCTACCAGACCAGATATATATATGGTATAGTTTACTATATATAGCTTTACCAGATTTAGCCATCGACTATATATAAATATTTACCATATATAGCTTTACCGAATATAGCTTTACCATATATAGCTTTACTATATATAGCTTTACCAAATATAGCTTTATCGGATATAACCGTTGACCCAGCTATAAATAAGTATCAGGCTCCATAGCCTAACAATTATTAATAGTATTTTAGTTATTTTCAAAACCACAAATGGGAGCTATTGTTAACCATCTGTGGGTCAGCAGAAACACCTATTCTAAATTGTAATGCAATGGTCCTTTAAATTTAAAGTTGATGAACAAGGATGACGTTTCAATATTTTATATTCTTGTTGTAAATGAAGGCAATTATGGACATGTTTGGTAACGAGTTCTCCTTCATTGTTTATAATAAAAATAGAACCATGTTTGATAACGGCTTTTTTAATTGAAAAATATACATTTGAAACTCATTATGGGTCTTATGGAAACTCCACTCGAGAGTAGCATGAATGAGTTAAACAATACTGAGTAAGTAATCAATTCACGGGTGTTTAAAAAACTCAATAAATTTTTTTATTAATTATTCTATAATCTCTTAAAATAAATTTTTGAAGTATTTAGAGGGTGATATTTGAAAATATATATTGAAATTGAATTAAATGATAAACAAAAATGACTTTAATTCCTAGGGGAGTGTCTTAGGAAACAAAATGACAAACAAGAATAAGAAATAAGAATAGGAACCAAGAACAAGATGAAGGACAAAGACGAAAACTAAGAATTAAGGATGAGGAATATAATATGGATTAAGATCCAAGTTCTCATTATTAAGATTCGAGAACCTTGAAACTAGAGAAGAACATAGATTAAGAACTCAAATCCCAAAACCAAGATCTTTAAGCAAGATCATGACAAGAACTTAGAACTCTAGAATTGAACATAAAAATCATAAGTTCTAAATCTTTGTTCTCATTCAAGATTTTTCTTGTTTTTCAACTCATAACAAGAAGCTGGCCAAGGATGGGCACAAATAAGAGCATGTGTCATACAGTGTCAAACATTGTTTTATTCGCTTAAAATATATTTTATGTTTTCAAGATAGTCACGACTCGAGTTAGAAGAATGGAATTGTGATATTACTCCTCGCTTCTAAGCATGAAAACTATCTCGATAGATCAAGGTAGTCTTTCCAACATGCTTTGTCCTCATTCACAAGCATCCTAGGAAAATTTCTAAGAGGCCTCCCAACATATAATTGCTCTAAATAAAGCATGCTTAACCATGTAGTCCTATGATTGAGCTACCATAAAGGAAGGTTCTCCTTGGTTGTATAGGTAGTGACTTTCAAGTCTTTTAAACATTTCTTAGTTATCTTATTCTCACGGTCGCTCTTAATTTACTCATAAGTCACACTTATTCGCATAGTATTGTTTTTACATAAATTACTTTTGCAACCAAATTTTATAAATTCAAAGTAAAAAAGAAAAAAAATGTAAAATAAAATGGAATCTAAGATAAATGGATAAGAATATTACTTTAACATTTTTTTTTATTATTATATCGATAAACATATTTTTGTTCTAATAATTGTAATATGTTACTCATTTGATTTTTCATAAATTGTGTCTAAGCTTTTGTTTTATTTTAATCAAACCAATATGTTTTTCTTGACAAACAAAATGTTAGTTAATATGTAAGAAACATTAGAAAGAGAAAAATAAAATTTAACAAATGTGAAATGGAAGTTTTTGCAGTAAAAAGTATACATAGTTGAAGAACAATCTATTGTAAGTACAAAATCTATTAATTTTGCTACGGCATAGCAATATAGCGTAATGTGAGACATTTGATCCCTTCAATAACGTTACATATCCTCGTCAATAACTTTGTTTGAATAATTTTGTTGTCAAACGCCTATTTTAGTCCTTATAAAAATCTCTAACTTTGTCATTGAGGAATGGGTTGTCTCGGGGCGTTAGTCCAGTCTTTATTTTGTATTTGCATTCTTTCAAACTTTATTTCCAACTGTTAAATGTTCTATTTGTTTTTCATTGAAAAACTTTATGGGAATTAAAGGATTTTCTCTATTTCATATTTAAATCACTTTGTGCATTCGTACTCATTAGTCACGGTCCTTAGTAAAATATTGGGTCGTGACAAATTTGGTATCAGAGAAGTCAGGTTATAGGTTCTGTAGACACTTAGGATAGAGAGTCATGTCCTCTATGAACTCGCTCGTCAAACACATGCCGCGCACGACAAGACGTTCTCACGTGATGGAAACATAGAGCCAAAAGTCAAGCTAGTATTTATAGAGTATACTATGACCTACTATGGCATTATAACTACACATTACCTAGGAGATGTGCTACGAATGAATTGTAACCGTAGTCCTTTTTCTGTTGTGATAGATAATGGCACCAAAGAGATGTGAACCATATGTAGAAACCGGACTCAAAAGGGGAAGAAGAGAGAAAGTTCAGGACACCTCGATTCCAACACCTGAAGTGGAACAACCTGAATTTCAAGAAGAGGTTGGGGATACGTTGCAAACTAGCGAGGGGACCGTACCACAACCATCAAGAACAAAAAGATGCCGCGGGAAGGCCAAGGCCCGAAGGCTGCTCAATACATCCCCTATTGCTCCCTTCTCCGAGGAGGTCCCATCAGATCCAACCCCTTGTACAGCAGTCCCACTAAACCCGTCGTTAGCCATGCCCACAGCAGAGATGTTTCAGACGTTCATGATGACCTCGATAGAAAATCAGGCTTAATGAACCAAATGATACAAACTATGATGGCTAATCAGTCAACAGGACAAGGGGTCAAAGATTCAGGGACTATGACTGTGGAGTCCCGCTACATAAGAGATTTCTAGAGGCATAAACCACCTTCCTTTGACAGAGGCACGGTGGATCCCATCGCTGTTGAGAAATGGCTAAAGGCCATAGAAACGACCTTCCATTTTATGAATTGCCTGCTAAAGTATCAAGTCCATTGTGGGACGTATATGCTGAAAGGAGAGGCGCACTTCTAATGAAAGGGTGCTCAGAAGACCATTATACCATAAGGAGAATTTATACCTGGTGCCAGTTTAAAGATGCTTATCTCCACAAATATTACCCAATCACTGCCAGAGTGAAAATGCAGACATCATTCCTTTAACTGAAACAGGGAGACAGGTTAGTGGAGGAATATGAGTTAGAGTTCAATATGCTGGCAAGGTTTTCTCCAGCCTATGTTAGTTCTGATGAGTTGAAGGCTAAACGATTTATTGTTGGCCTAAGGGACGGGCTGAAGGAGAATGTGGTATCCCAATCATCCTTCTTCTATGCGAAAGCCCTTCAAGTGGCGACCAAGTTGGACGCGTCCCGCATCGACAAGCTACAGTTGGGAACAGCACAATCATCTCACACTGCAGCCCAGGGAAAGGGGACAGAACATAGCCACCCAAGAATTGGTAGACCGCCCCGTGGCTGCACTGATAAACGAAGAAGAGCCCCGATACGAAACATGACGCTTTGTCCTAACTGTCGGCGTCCCCGCACGGAGGAATGCGAGGTAGGAACAGACGCCTGCTACAGATGCAGCCAGATAGGGCACTTTGCAGTGGATTGCACTCTGAGGAATGATCAGCGTATCAACTGGCCTACAGTACAGCATCAGAGTGGCTAGGGTGCTCAACATCAGCAAGGGCGAGCTGCAGCCAATGCAACAACAGCCAGACAAGCTGACCAGCCTGACGCAGTATTGTTTGATTCGGGTTGAACGCATTCATTTGCATTAGAGGAGTTTGTAGAGCTAGCACATCTAGAGAAAGAACTTTTAGAGATTACCTTATCAGTGTCCACCCCTGCTCACAAGCTATTGTTAGCTACCCATAGGGTTAAGGGAGGTGGTGTAACAATATCAGGACGTGTCATTGAAGCTACACTGATAGTGTTAAGCAAGCAAGACTTCGATGTCATCTTGGGTATGGATTTGCTAGGTGAGAATCGCGTTTTGATAGATTGCGAGACTCGAATAGTAACTCTCAGGCTCCAGTCAGGGGACAACTTTACCTACAAGGGAGCCACTTCCAAAGGAGCCCTGAGCGTCATAACATCATTAAGGGCTAAGAAGTTGATTCGTAGTGGCGCAAGTGCATTTCTAGCCAGCGGAACCTTAGACAATAGTAACAAAAAACATCAGTACACATTGTCAGGAAGTTCGTAGATGTCTTTCCAGAGGATCTGCCAGGTTTGCCCCCAGTTAGGGAAGTCGATTTTGGGATTAATTTAGAACCAGAAACTGTGCTGATCTCTAAGGCACCTTACAGGATGGCACATGCAGAACTCAGAGAATTGAAGGAACAGTTACAGGAGCTATTAGATAAGGGTTTCATGCGACCCAGTATATCACTCTAGGGAGCCCCTGTTCTATTTGTCAAGAAGAAGGACAAGTCCGTGCTGTTGTGTATTGATTACAGGAAACTAAACGAGGTCACTAAAAAGAATAAGTGTCCCCTCCCGAGAATTGACGACCTGTTTGATTAGCTACAAGGAGCATCAGTCTTCTCCAAAATGACTTAAGGTCGGGGTATCATCAGCTAAGGGTCAGAGCAGGGGAGATATCCAAGACAACCTTCAGAAGTCGTTATGGACATTACGAGTTTCTCATTATGTTCTTTGGCCGTACCAATGCACCAGCAGTTTTCATGGAGCTAATGAACAAGGTGTTTAAGGAATTCTTAGACATTTTTGTCATAGTGTTCATCGACGACATTCTAGTATACTCTATGTCAGAGGCAGATCATGAAGAACACCTAAGAAAAGTCTTGACAATACTGAGTGCCCAGCAGTTGTATGCCAAGTTCTCTAAGTACGAGTTTTGGTTGTCTGAAGTAGCATTTCTGGGTCACGTGGTGTCAAGCAAGGGGATTATAGTGGACCCAACTAAGATAGAAGCAATGATGAGGTGGCCAAAGCCGACTACAGTCACGAAGGTGAGGAGTTTTCTGGGGCTAGCTGGATATTACAGAAGGTTTGTCAAGGATGTCTCCAAAATTTCCTCAACACTATCTCAACTAACCAAGAAGGGCAAGCCCTTTGCTTGGACTCCAGCCTGCGAATAGAGTTTCCAGGAACTCAAGGAGAGGTTGGAAACTGCACCAGTCCTTACAATTCAAGACGGGTCAGGTAATCTCGTTGTGTACAGTGATGCATCAGGGAAAGGTTTAGGGTGTGTGCTCATGCAGAAGGGTAAGGTGATAGCGTATGCTTCTCGACAATTGAAGGAATATGAACGAAACTACCCCACGCATGATCTCGAGTTAGCAGCGGTAGTATTTGCTCTAAAAACATGGCAGCATTACCTGTATGGGGAAAAAGTACAAGTCTTCACCGATCATAAGAGCCTCAAGTACTTGTTTATGCAAAAGGAGCTCATGAGACAAAGGCGATTGTTGGAACTGGTAAAGGATTATGACATAGATATCCTATACCATCCAGACAAAGCCAACGTGGTAGCTGATGCATTGAACAGGAAGGTTGTGCATACTTCTACGATGATCACCACGCAGGAAAGACTACAAGATGAGATGAAGAGTGCTGGGATAGACATGGTGGTTAAAGGTGGTACTGTTGAAATGGCACAGTTAACCATACAACCCACCCTATGAAAGATAATTATCGACGCTCAGAGGTTTGATGAACATCCTAGCAAAGTGTAGAGTCAGACTGAGACAGAGAGACCAGTAGGGTATTCTATCTCCTCAGACTAGGGCCTGCTATGACAAAACTACCTGTGCGTTCCCCGAGACGAGAGAATCTTAAAAGATATTATGACCGAAGTCCATGATATATCTTATGCGTTCCACCCTTGAAGTACGAAGATGTATCAGAATTTGAAAAGATACTATTGGTGGTCCGGAATGAAGAGGGACATAGCGGATTTCGTAAGTCGTTGCTTGACTTGCCAGCAGGACTGCTACAGCCCCTGAACGTTCCTCAGTGGAAATGGGAAGCAGTCTGTATGGATTTTGTCTCGAGTTTGCCAAAGACAAAGTAGGGTTTCAACGTCGTCTGGGTAGTTGTAGATAGACTAACCAAGACGGCCCACTTCATTCAAGGAAAGTCCACATATCGAGTGTTTCGGTGGGCTCAGTTATATATCAAGGAGATAGTACGCCTGCACGGGGTACCAACATCCATAGTATCAGTCCAGGACACCACGTTCACCTCTCAATTTTGGAAGAGTCTCCACAAAGCACTAGGAATTCAGTTGAGGTTTAGTACAACATTCCCTCCTCAAACGGATGGACAAATTGAAAGACTAAACCAGATCTTAGAGGATATGTTGCGAGCCTTGTTCCTTAGATTTCTCTGAGTGCTGGGACGAACATCTGCCTTTGATGAAGTGTGCCTACAATAATAGTTATCAAGCGACCATCTAGTTGACCTCCTTTGAGGCACTGTATAGGCGTAGGTGTCGAACACTAGTGTTTTGGGAAGAGGTAGGCACACAGCAACTCTTGGGACCAGAGTTGGTTTAGGTCACCAACGCAGCGGTGCCAAAAATTAAGCAGAGGATACTCACCACATAGAGCCGACAGAAAAGCTATGCAGATTTGCATAAAAGGGACCTCGAATTTGCGGTGGGTGACCACGTGTTCCTGAAAGTAGCCCCTATGAGGGGGGTGTTGAGGTTCAGAAAGAAGGAAAAATTAAGCCCAATGTTCATAGGCCCCTTTGAGATTCTAGAAAGAGTTGGGGCTGTGGCTTACAAAATTGCCCTACCACCGAACCTTGCCGCCGTGCACAACATGTTCCACATATCCATGCTAGGAAAGTACACTCCAAACCCTACTCATGTAATCGAGCATGAGATGCTTCCTCTTCGGGAACATCTATCTTACGAGGAGAAGCCTAGCAGAGTTTTTGCTCGAGACACTAGACGGTTGAGCAGCAAAGATATTCCCTTGGTAAAGGTCTCATAGGGTAACCACCGTGAGGAGCGCTTATCCCGAACGCTTCTAAGGGATATCCACTTTCGTAGATGAAAGTTCCTAAGGAGGGGAGAGTTTGTAACGTCCAAAAAAAAAAAAAAGAAGCTAAGTCAATAGAGGAGCAACAATGTCATTTTTGCCCCTCAAGCCATAATAGGGGTTCAAGGAAAACCCCATCAAATCTCCTGCAAAAGAAAAAGAAAGTTAGAGAGAAAATTGAGAGGAAACAGAAAAGAGTCGCCACGAAGTTCATCGAACCACCGTCGGAATCGACCTTCAAACGAGACCTGTACAAGGACTGAGAGGCTAGCGAGGCCGACGCTCCGTCAAGATCCAAGAACGTTTCATGAGCATTAAAACACATGCAGAAGCAATTTGGATCTTAGGCACTATAAGTACATCAATTAGAGTAAATTAGCTAGCATGTTCATAAGCATTAAAACCCAAGGAGTTGGAGTACGAACCTTTTATAGTTCAAATTCCTTTTTCCTAACGAACCGGTTTCGAACAACCACTAGTGTCTTCCCTACTATTCTTCGGCCTTAGAATGAGATTGTGGAATTCAATGAGGGACTAAACTTGGAAGGGATTTAGTATACGTGAAGAGAGAGTTTGTGAGGAATTTTCTCAAAGTTTTTCCAAGAAGACTTTCCATGTACCTTGATCACTCTATTTATAGAGTCATATTTGCATGTTCATGCAAATGTGAGATTACAAAATTTTGAGACTCAAAATTCCACTCAAATTTATGGGGTTTATTTGGAAAACATGCAAGTTTGGTTAAACCAAATTTTGACACTCAAAATTCCACTAACTCAAACATGGATTTTTCCATTAAGTGGAGTCAACATTTTGACTTTCTCCATTTAATTCAACAATTAATTTAAATAATTAATTACAAGTTAAAGTAATATTAAATGATTAATTAAACAATTTAATTAATATTTAACATTAATCCAAATGTCAATCCCAATCAATTCCGATACATATTGATCAAAATATTTAAATCTTATTTAAATATCTCCGATACTCTCTTTTTGTTTAATTCGTAAACAAAAAAAAATGCGGTTAAATATATCATATATATTTAGCGCGTATTCTCTAATTTGAATTTGAACACTTTGAACTCACTCTTCACACTTTCTATGGTTTAGTCCGATATGAGCTAGCAGGGGGACCTAATAGACCTATAGATCATGGGCTTCAACGATCCAAGATTAACAAGCTAAACTCATTAACCTTGTTAACCAACATTCGGTAACTATTAAGACACTCTACTGTAGCCTAGTAGTTGTACTCCCCTCACTCTAGATATATTTCTGTCAATTTGATATAACCATGATTAGTAAGTCGATCCTTCACAGGTTGTTTGTAACTAGAGGTGGGTCAATTTACCATTTTACCCCTGAAGTTACTTTTTGTTCCTTATGTCTCACTGATCCTCTAATGAACAATTGGTTTGTGGTCCAACCAGTAAACCGAATCTCTCTCAAGCCAATGGGAGGGTGGAGCCCCTTGTTCAAGACTTGTAGTCAGTACTTAAGGGAACAACCTCTCTACTCTCCCTAAAAGTGGGTAGGAGTGAATTCCATCTTGCTCCGTATGTCCCCATCTATTCCCCCGGTCTTACCCCTGAAATGGGAGGCTCATTGAGTCGACGAACTCGAGCCATTTTCACCCATGCAAATCTAAGGATAATTCCAAATAAACAGGAGTTTATGGTTATCTCAGGATTAAGATTGAGTTACCTTGGTCATCGAATGAAAAAATTAGTCTCAACAGTAAACGACATTATAAAGTGAGAGTGATTTTCTTCATGGTTCGATCCTATGCAATACTCATTGCATAGGACGCCCCCACTCACATGTCTCCGGATGTACAGTTTAGTGATCACATTTTTTATATCATATACAAAAGGTGGCCACATCCATAGTTTCACCAGGATAAGGTACTCAGCATTATCCTGTACTATAGATCATTTTGATTTCCCTATACTTAGATCATTTTGATTATATACTTGAACTGGATCCACTCTTATGCTGTACATATAGTTCAAGTAATCATATTATAATCAGAGTGTTCTTAGTTTATTGGATTTAGATTAATAATCGTAAAATTCACTTTATTCAATATCAATCTTTACTGAATAAACATCAATAATAACTTTATTGAAAATATAATATGTTTTTGTTTACAAACTATGAGTTTTAGGACATCCAACAGTCTATTGACTCACCGTGCTTCATGCGGATAGCCTCGAACTCACTCTTCAAGGTCTGCACCTTTGCTTCCTTGACACGTTCCACGCCCACATGCATTGTTTGTAGCATCTCCCACGCTGCATTTGTCGAGTCCTTCCTTGCCAACATGAGAAGGACGTCCTCCAAGACTGCTTGGTAGATGACAGCAAGAGTCATCCTGTCTTTACCCTTCTCAACGTCCTCACCTTGCTTGATGGCGTCTCACATGCCCTGGGCCTATAAGTTAACACACATCTTTATCGACCATGCTGCATAGTTACTCTTTGTGAGTAACAAGTACTAGAGCGTTACACTCCCCTCCCTTCCGGCAACTTTGTATGATGACAGCATTTGTGAGCATCCTAGCTCTGATACAAAATATTGGAAATGGCCCACGATCGAAATATGTCGAAACAAATAAGAGAAGCAAAACAAACAACTTGAGGGTTGAGAGAGCTTTTGAACAGAAGAACAACCTTGAGCACTTGTTTTCCAGTTCTCTTTGTTGTTCTTGAAATAGCATGCATCTCATGAGTATTTACTGTGGAGAAAGCACACCTACTAATAATTCTTACTAATTTAAGACTAACAATTTTCCTAAATAAATCAAGCCAATAACTTCTAAACAAATTCTAACATTACTCTATGTTAATAACTTTTTTTTTTTCTAAGCCAAGTTTATCAATAACAACATCAACAAATCATACTACAAATTACCATCTTTCATTTTTGGAGAAACACTCTTATTTGTACTACAAATTGTTCTTGTATTTCACTTCCAAAACAAGTGCTCCATGCCCAAAATATGCAAACCCAAGACATACTTTTCTCTTTTGCTATTGAATGTTGTTCTTTTCTGTTATCAATGAAGTCCTTGATGATTTCAGTTGTATTCTTTGCCGTTCACCATGCTCCTAAAACGGTATCCTTTGCTTTCATTTATGTTACCTGAAATACAAAATAAAATAAAAAATTCATAAGATTGACTCCAACAAAAACAAACGAGATAAGATATCAATTACATCTTATTAGTACATCTTGATTGACTTAAACATATTGAATAAGGTTGTTTAACCTAAAAAATCCAACCAACCTAACTCAAAGTTGGGTTACATAGAATATTGAGTTGGGTGGTTGTTTTTGTTAGTAACAAATTGGTTTGGTTTGGTTTTTGGGCTCAAATAAGAAAAAATTCGGGCCAACCCGAACCGAGCCGAGTCCAATACTTTGAGCTTCAGCCTTCCACTTTTGGGTTTTCTTTTTATTTTTCAACAATATTGCTACTCTTGATCTATCTCATCCGCAAGCTACCTCCTGCCACTGCTCATCGCTTATAGTTGCATGCTACTCCTGCTCTCACTCTCAATTACACGACCAACAAACCAATCAATCATAGTAACTAGTCACACGACCTAATTCAAAAATAGAGTGTTAGGTTAAGTCGGCTACCAAAATATTTGTGGTGACTTGGGTTATCAATCCAACCCACTTGAAATTTGTGTGTTTAAAAGGTCCAACCCAACTCATCTACACCCCTAATATTAGGGGTCATCAAATCTCCAATTCTACTTTTGTACTACAAAAGAAAGGTAACCCACAAAAATTATCACACATAAAAAATAATCTCGTCCTGTTTAACAACGATCGAAGGCATGGTATCGAGTGATTTTCCAATTTTAACATACTTGTGTAAAATACGCAATGGTGTAAAAGTGAGTTTGGACCACTTTCAAAGGTGACCTAAATTGAGGTTCTTTTGATTTGAGAGTGTTTCAAAGCTTTGCCATAGAAATAATTTGTTTTAACCCTAAAAGTAATAAATAATAATAATTTATTTTAACTATTACTAGTAAACCCAACCTAGGTTATTTATTTTGAAAATATATATATATATATATATTTTAATAAAATTTTTTAAAACATATTTTATTCCCATAATAATTTGTGTTATAATTATCACATAATCCATAATTTACTTATACCTCTAATATAATCCATAATCCACAATTTAATTTGTGTTCTATTAGGAGTTGACGTTCTTTTGATTAGGCCTCAATAATAAGTTTTATTTATACCTCTAATATCTAATTTTTATTTTTATTCAATATTTTGTAGAATTATTAAAGTTAAAATATGTAGAGCTTTAGTCCCTACCATTTACTTTATTTTTAATTTGATTTCTAAAATTTACCAAATCTGTTTTAGTCATCCTTCAAATATGAATAAAAATTTTATTTTATTTTTTAAATGTAATTCATTACATAACTTAACTGGTTAATTCAGAGATCCATAGTTAAAACATTAGAGGTTCAAATTCCTTTAGTTTCACGTCCGATTTTAGTTTTTAAGTAAATAACCAACGTTGACAATAAAACATGTGACATAGCTTTCTAATTAGGGGAGCATATTCTTCCGTTCAAACAGGAATACAGCTGGGATTTCAAAGAGAATTTGTTGCGGACAACATTGTTTTGGTGCAACTTTTAGCAGCAACTATGGGAAGCTTTCATTCGAGTTTTTTGGCCAGAGCATAAAATTTGGCTTCAAGACCGATGCAGCTATTCACACTGCATTTGGGGTGCAGATGAGAAGGGTTTTTCTTTATATAATAGTCAAACAAAGGTATTTGAGCTCATTCATCCATGGAATCCTTAGACAAATCCATCACTTTCACCTTACATCACATAAAATATTTTCGTTGCTACACAAGTAGTGTACTTGATGTAACACTACTCTAACAAAGTGTATATTAATTGTTTAAGTTCTTAAATATATGGAAACATTTAATATAAAAATGTTTACATCTCAATAAAATATTAAAGTCGTTATTGAAGAATAAAATATTGACGTCAACCTTAAAATTAAAGTCTAGATTTTATAGAAAAATTTCAAGCACAAAAATGAAGTAAATTTGAAATTTATACACCATTCTNGAAAAAAAAACAAAAAAATTCTGTAACGCAAAAAAAAAAAAAAAAAAAAAAACTGATCGCCATAATATACGGGTTCGCATCTTATTGCACCACGTGTCGTGCTTACAGCCAGAAACTTCTTCCGCTTACGCGGCTCAATCGGCTAGGCTCAGCTTCACGACTCATAATCCAGCTCCTCGGCTCAGAAAAGGGTATTTTGCCTAATTTTTGCCGTTTTGACTATCCTAAATCTTAAATTGACCTTCTTTATAGAGATTAAAGTCAGGATATAGTTAAATTTCTCGGTTTATGTTAAACTGAGTTAAGAAATTATAGTTACTAACGAAGCGAGATGGACGTTCTAATAGAAAACGACGACTGATAATAATACTAAGAGAAATTTCGAGGGGCGAAAAGCAAACATACTCGAATTTAGGGAGAACACCGGCTAAGGGCAACCAAGTAAGTAGTCTTACTATCGGATAGGCTGAACGACTTGTTCAATGTATGACGACATGTGCCTAGTGGCCCTTACTGGTGTCATTTATTCTTTATATTTATGATGTTGTGACTATATTTTATGATGATGTTATTCTTTGATGCGATGATGCTATGTAATGTTATATGATACGTTAGAAGACATAATAAGTTTATGATATGACATACGTTTGACATGATGAGATATATGATATGATATGATTGACAAGCAATGTGATGAATTGACATAATGCACAACCCCAATATACACATAGAAAGTTATAATAAAATGATGTGATATAAAGAAAAATTCTAGATGGTTGTTATACAACATAATGAAAGGATAAATGTTGGGACCTCATATAAGAAGAGTAAAAATAATAATAAATAAATAAAAAAATAAAAATGATAATAATACTAAAAAAATAAATAAATAAATAAATGATCCCTCTCTCTCCACCTTCCCCAGTATTTCTCCCCAACACTTGTTGTGATGTATAATGATGATGATAAAAAAAATAATAAAAAAAAATTGGAAAGAGAAAGATGGGAAGAAAAAACAGAACAAGAAAAGAGGGCAGATATTGGGAAGACAAAAATAGGAAATAACTTCACTAGATTTAACATAAAATAGGACAAGTTATCTATAAGTTATATCTCTTTTTCTTTTATCTTTTGCAATTATTTAGATTTTAGATATCTTACCTAAAATCAGAATCCATTGAAAATGGGAGTTAAATAGCAATCTAGGGTCGTTACTCATTATAAACACATCAAAAAATGAATGGTATGAATTGTCTTTATTTGATTTGTTGTTTACTTTCACATCAACTTTTAATGTCATTATTTGTTTATCTCTCGAATTTCCCGAATCACCTTAAAAAGTGACGATTCTTAATTAAAGGGAAGGAGAACTTCTAACAATCTATTGCAAGTCGAAGGCCAATGATTTAGGTAATAAGGTTGTTGCATGATGCAAAACTTTCAACGGCACCACCTTTATATATATATATATATATATATATATATATTGATAGCTTTTAAAGTATAATATACAACAGAAAAAAGTCATTATCGATATTCAACTTCTATGGCGATTTATAAAAATATAATTATAGTTTGAATGTTAAATTAGAAGTTTAATACTTTAAGTTCAAAAGCCCAAAATTATTTAATGCTTATTGCTTTATACAACCTCATATAGTCTCGGTTATTATTTTTTAATTTTTTTTAGTTAAAAAATGAGTGGAAAGTTTAAATTTTTTACCTCTTATTCCATGACTTTGTAACTTAATGTGTACTCACTCATCTGACATAAATTTCTAATACAAGGAGCATATCCTTCCGTTCAAACAAGAATACACGACTCTAGATTTCTACTTGCCTAGAGTCACTACAATAATCATAACTTAACTTCATCATAAAATATAGATTTCATCTTAAAACACTAAAATAGAGCTACGTGTTCGAAAATATCTTTAAAAGGACAGAACAAAATATTAAATGAAATAAATAAACATTATAATTAAAAACACTCTATTCTAATCTAACTCTAAGAAAATAAATACAACTACCCTTTACATGTTTCATGGTCTCGAATGGCTATGTAGTCGTTAGTCGTACAGAGGTACAGAGGTGCCTTGCCTTTACCTGAAATAGCAGTAGCACATGACTTGAGTATTAAAAGAAATACTCGGTATGTGACCCCCACTATTGCGGTTAGATACAAACATATACAATCATGTGTAAGACCTATCGTATAATTCTATATTCCTTAGGTGTTCATACTAAACGAGTTAATGGGATGTGTATTTACTATTGTACAAACGGTCCACATGTGCAGGTATGAACCCACCAGTCGGTTTGCACACCTCCGGGCCCCTTTCATGGTCAGGAGAGCATTCTCTAGAGCTGTTGATGTCGAACACCAGCTAGGCATAGCGATCGTCCTAGCATTATGATAAACATGATGATCATTTTTCTGTCTCGTAGTGTACGTGTCTGTATCATCGTAAAAGAGGGGTATTCCTGGATGCATGAATACACAATGATGCATGAGATCCCAACATTTTTATTCATTATCACGTAAGACAACCCCTTCCATTTTTCGTTCATATCATAATCTTTATCATAGTTTCCTTACATAAATTGCGGTTGTGCATTATGTCCACACATTTTTGTCGTATATCATCCATATCATGCATCGTGTCATATCATGTCATATGATACATACATCATATCATGTATTATATCGCCAAACGTGTTATACAATAACATTTATCATATCATCAGTACATCATCATATCACGTGGCATAACATTCACGTATCATCTCATAGTCACGTTGTATCACGAACATATCATGGACTTATCATCTCGTAAACATATCATAGTCATGTTGTTTTGTAAACACATCACAGTCATATTGTTACATAAACATAACCTAATCATATTCTTTCATAAACATATCATGGTCATATCATTTCATAAACGTATCATAGTTATGTCATTTCATAGACATAGTCTTATCATATCGTTTCATAAATATATCATTGTCATCTCATTTCATAAACACATCTTAGTCATACCATTTCATGCACATATCCTAGTCATGTCATTTTCTAAATGTATCCTAGTCTTATCGTTTCATAAACATATTCTAGCCATATTGTTTCATAAACATATCCTAGTCGTGTCGTTTTCTAAACATATCCTAGTCATATCGTTTCATAAACATATCCTAGTCATATCGTTTCATAAACATATCCCAGTCATATCATTTCATAAAAATATCTTAGTCATATTGTTTCATACAGACACCATAGTCACATTGTTCCGTAAACATTTCACACATATCAAGCATATATCACATATAGAAACACGAGGCACATGTCATGATATGAACATCAACTTTTAACCAAACCGTTAGTAAGGTCACTTACTTGGTTTGCATTAGCAGGTGTTCTCCTTACACTCGAGTACAATTGACTATGTGAATTTTAGATCATACTCGGTTCAAAACTACAAAATAATCTCTTTTTTACAATTATTATAGGTTACCACTACTCTAAAAGAGTTGAGTTTGAGTTATGCCGAGGTTAAAAATGAAACCTGTTGTCATTTGTTAATCAAAAGTGAAAATAAAAACTCATACAATTATGCTATAATTTTACTTATAAACATTCCTTCGAATATCATATGCACAATTAAGTCCTTAATATTCAATCATTATTATTCTCCCCGAAGAAAGAAATTCATGCGCTATTCTTAAGAGCCTCAGCACTGTCTCCGTTTTCCTCTATTTCACCAAAGTAGTGCTCTCGAGCATTTCTAGCCAATATTTGACTTAAAATATGCTGTAAGTATTCAGATTATGTCGCTTGGAATGCATGAAGTCTTGGGCATTGATGTTGTAACATAGGGCAAGCACTGGGTGCAGGATTTCAGACTATGCTTCTTAGAATGCATGTAGCCTTGAGCGTAGGTATTCATACTATGCTGCTTGGAACGCATGAAGCCTTGGACATAGGTATTCAAACTGTATCATAGGGCAAGCCCTTGATGCAGAATTAGAATACATCGTTTGTTACGTAAGAAGCCTTCCTTGGATGTAGGTTTTCAGACTATGTTACTTGAAATGCATGAACCTTTGGAGATAGGTTTTCAAAGCTCGTCGAAGGGCAAGCCCTGAGGTGTGGGTTAAGACTGTGTCGCTTGGAACGCATGAAGCCTTGGACATAAGATATCAGGTTCATGTCTAATACCGTAAATCTTCAAGACAAAGTGTTGGAGAAAGAACCAAGAACCGAACAAGAACTTAGAAAGTACTAAGGACGAGAGAAAGATCATGGACTAGAACATGGATCAAGAACCAAGAACCAAGAACCATAGTACTAAAGATCTTAAAAGATAACCAAGGTTTTAGAATCCAAGGACCAAGATCGTTAGAAAATATCATGATAAGAACTTATTAAGATATAATATTTGGAGAATATATTATAATAATTAGTTATGGAATATATCTTAGATATTCATAATTCATTAATATTTTTTCCTCCATGATTTGCTTAATAGTATATTTTATTTTATTATCAAGATTTAGTTAGTTTATATTTTTTCTTATTTTTAGGTATTAGTTGGTAGCTTGTATCCTATTTAAAAGTTGTGAATATTAATGAAGATGGCTCTTTTGATCCCAATTCTAGTTCTCATTCTTAACATTGTATCAAAGAATCGATCCTGGTGTTATTAAATATCATAATTTTCTTTATGGCGGAATCAGCCAAATAAGGCTTCAAAATTTCGGATGTTGACTTAACAGATCATTATTATAATCATCACTCTGATCAGCCATTATATTCACTCGTTCCAATCAAATTAAATGGAATAAATTATCAATCCTGATGTCAATTAGTTATGCATGCTCTTACTGCAAAAAAGAAAATTGGCTTCCTTGATGGCACTATTGAAGAACCGTCTGAAGATATAAATTCAACCGAATTTGAACTCTAGAATCAGTTCAACAGTATGATAATATCTTAGTTAACTCATTCAGTTGAAGCAGATATCGCTGATGGAATTATTCACGCCAAAACAGCTCATCAAGTGTGGGTTGATCTTCACGATCAATTCTCATAAAAGAATGCTCCAGCAATTTTTCAAATACAAATGTCGATAACAATGATGTCATAGAGAACCATGCCACTGTCAGCATATTTCACCAAACTCAAAGCACTTTGGGATGAATTGGAAGCGTACTGCATGTTGAACACAACTCTCTATGGGAAACACTTGCCCTCTTTATTAAGACCAATCGAGAAAAGAATACAAGACACTTATAGAATACTACTACTTTATAATGCTTGGAATTTCTTGGGGTGAAAACCTAGGTAGGGTTGAGGGGTATTTATACTATACCTTACGCAATCTAGACCTAACAAATGTATATCTTTTTCGTAAAATATCGAGATCTCTTTCCTAAACATCTATTATATTTCCTAAAATCTCTACTAAAATAAATATACAATGGGTTGGTACAATTATTGGGCTAGTGATGATATTTTAACACTCCCCCTCAGCACTAGTCCTCAATCGCCGCACCATGTTAAGCTGACAGAGAATACTCTCATGTTTTCCCGTATTCGACTCTTTTGTAAACAAGTCTGCCACTTGGTCATCTGTCTTGATCTGCTACATCTCGATTTCTTCCTTTAGGATCTTCTCTCGAATGAAATGGTACTGCACCTCCACATGCTTTGTTCTAGCAATTTTCTATTAGGCGAATCGCAGATTGGTTGTCGCAATGAAGTGATATTGGATACTCAATTTTCTGGTGCAAATCTTCCATCAAGAGTCTCAACCATGTACTTTCATGAGCTGCTCCAGCCGCTGCTCTATACTTTGCTTCTATAGTTGATAATGATACTGTTGGTTGTCTCTTGCTACACCAAGAAATTGTTCCCAAACCAAACTTGAACACATACCTAGTGGTTGACCTCTGAGTATCGTGGTCTCCTGCATAGTCAGCATCACAGTATCCAACTAGCTTGTAGTCTTTGCTTCTTTTGTACAAAAGATCATAGTCGATTGTACCTTTGACATATCTCAAGATCCATTGAGTTGCATCCAAATGAGGCTTCTTTGGACTTTGCATGTACCGACTCATAACCCCAACTGCATAAGAAATATCAGGTCGAGTTAAAGTTAGGTAAAGTGCATTTTAAGCACTCTACATAGAACACCATTTTAACGGTTGTTTATCTTATAAATAGAACATCATCACCGTTGTTATCTAACAAGACACCCTTTGAAGCACTCTACAAACAACCACCTACATTTCACCATCTTAAAGTTTTTGGTTGTAAGTGTTATGCAACTGTAGTACACCCTAAGCAAAAATTTGAACCTCGAGCAATTCCTTGTGTTTTCGTAGGATATCCTTGTGGTCACAAATGTTACAAGTTGTATGACATGCAATCTAAAAAAAAATTTATCAATCGTGATGTATAATTTTGTGACGATGATTTTCCTTTTTCACCAGCTTCACAAACTTTGACATTAGCTCCTTCAACTCCCATCTTACCACTTCATGATTGATCCTACTCAAACATCCATTCTAGTCCTCCCCCACTTTCTATTCCCTCACCTACTACTTCGTCGACCCTCCTCCTTCTATTCCTTTTCTATATTCACCCACTAATTCTAATCTTATCCCACCTGATACATCAATTCTACTCTGACGTTCTACTCATACCAAACAGCCTCCAGCTTGTTATAATGATAATGAGATGTCTTCTAGAGCCAATCATTTAACCTTTAGCTCAAGTCCCTACACTCGCACCAGGTATCCCCTTCATGATTACCTTTCATTATCTCGTTTTTTACCTACTCAACGTGCTTTTCTAGCTCTTATTACAGCCCAGACAGAACATAAAACCTATGATGAGGCAGTTGGCGACCCATTACGGTAGCAGGCTATGAATGATGAAGTTGCAGCTTTGGAACGTAATCATACTTGGTCTCTCATTTCTCTACCACCTGGCCATAAAGCTATTGGCTATCATTGGGAATACATGATTAAACACAACTTTGATAGTTCTATTAAATGTTATAAAGCTCGACTAGTAGCAAAGGGATACACTCAGATCGAAGGTGTTGATTACAAAGAGATGTTTTCTCCTACAGCGAAACTTACTACACCTCGTTGCTTACTCACTATTGCTGCTGCTCGAAAATAGTTCACTCATCAATTGGATGTTCAAAATGTCTTTCTCCATTGTAATCTAACGAGGAAGTCTATATGTCTTTACCACCAGCTCTTCGCCATAGGGGGAGAATACAGTATGCGGCTCCATAAATCTCTTTATGGTTTAAAAATGGCTTCTCGCAATTGGTTCTCCATATTCTCTAACCAATACACAAAATGTACGCTACACACAGTCCAAAGCAGATTACCCTTTATTTATTAAGAGTAAAGGTACTTCTTTCATTGCAACTCTTATCTATATTGATGATATTCTGTTGATAGGCAATGATCTCAAAGAAATTCAACATCTCAAGACTAGTTTACTTGAGAAATTCCTTATCAAAGATTTAGGGAATTTGAAATATTTGCAAGGCATTGAATTTTCTAGGTCTAGAAAAGAAATTTTTATCTCTCAAAGGAAGTATGCTCTAGACATTTTTCAAGACACATGTCTTACAAGAGCACGTCCAGAAAGATTTTCTATGGAGCAAAATCTGAAACTTTATCTAACAGAAGGAAAGAAGTTGAATGATCCAAGTAAATACAGATAGTTGGTTGGCAGATTAATATATTTATCCGTTACTAGGTCTGACATAGTGTATTCAGTTTGTATGCTTAGTCAATTTATGCATGAACCAAGAAAACCACATTGGGAGGTAGCTCTTCGAGTTCTGAGATACATCAAAGGTACTCCTGGTCAAAGACTTCTATTACCATCTGAAAACAGCTTAAGATTACAAGCATATTGCGATTTAGAATGGGGTGGTTGTCGAACTTCCAGACGATCACTTTATGGGTTCTGCATTTTCTTGGAAATTCAATTATTCCTTGGATGTCTAAAAAAATAAATCAGTGTGTCCAAATCATCAGCATAAGCCGAGTATCGAGCTATGACAAATACTTGTTGAGAGTTAACTTGGTTAAGATACATTCTTGAAGACTTGAAAGTTCCAATGTCCGAACAAGCAATATTGTATTGTAATAATCAAGGAGCATGACACGTAACAGCCAATCCAGTTTTTCACGAACATATGAAACACATAGGATAGACTGTCATATAGTTGGAGAAAAATTACAAACTGGAATCATCAAACCATAAATCAGCTTCTCAAACAGCTTTAACAGGTTGTTCAAAAAAGGTATTTATTTTTATTTTTATTTTTATTTTTATTTTGCTATATAATGAACCGAAATCCAAATGATTAAACATCAACAAAACAAATTTGAGCATTTTAATAAAATGAAGACTCTAACCAACTTCTGTATTATCTTATTGTTAGCTTTGGAATCAAGCATTATTATCAACACATGTTTTGCAGGTTCCAACGGACAAGCTGTAGTGGAAGATTGGCATTTACCATAAGACAAATGGCAAGTGACTATTTATAATTATCAAACAAACTCAGTTTTAAATGCTCATTGCAAGTCAAAAGACGACGATTTGAACGAGCAGGTTTTGGACAAGCGAGCCCAATTCCACTGGAGATTTGAAATGAACTTTTGGCATACGACTTTGTAGTGGTGCAATTTTAACAGTTCGAATGGACATGCTTCGTTTTAGGTGTTTTGGCCAGAGAACTCGCATTTGCTTTCTGAACGATGCAACGTTAAAAACTGCATTTGGGCAACATTTGATGATGGATTTTACTTAAAAAATCTTCATTCGGGGAAGTTTGAATTGATACACCCTTGGGAAAAGTGAAGTAAAATCACCCTCACTCATTTTGGTCCCACAAAACCTACTTTTTTCTCTTCCTTTTATGTTCCCTTGCTTTCACATGTAATAATTCTAGAGAGAGTCGTGGGGTTTCTTTATAGACTTAAATATGTTGCATATTTAAGTCTAATAAAATGGGAGGAATCTTTTAGGAATTTATAGTTCTTTGGATGTTGATAATTTGGTTGGGTTTCAAGTTTCTACTTGTATCTACCCATGTGCAAGCTTTCAAACTCAGGATTTGGCCGTCAATGGCCCTAATATTCCCCTAACAATATTGTAAGGTTATTTACTTCTAGCTTCTAAGAGTAAACTATCTCCACAGACAAAGATGAGTCCTTCCAGCATGTCTTTTCCTCACTCACTCACATGTTTGCTACGAAAATTCTCTAAGAGTTCTTCCAACACAAAATTTCTCCAAGAAAAGCACATTTAATCTCGAAGTTCTTATGATTAAGCCAACAAAAAGGAAAGTGCATGTCGTTGATATAGGTAGTAAGTTTCAATTCTTTTTAAGCATTTCTTAGTCGTCTATACTCTGGATCACTTTATCAGATATAATCTTTGTCCATTCATGTACTCTCTTTTACTCGGGTATCACTCTACTCAAAACCCTTTTAGAATTAAGTAATATTTTAGGTTTTAACATTTTAAGGGTAACAAATTAGGACGAAAAGAAAATATGTATAATAATTGGTAATGCGAAGGTTAATATCATAAAAAGGATATATGCAAAGAACTCATGTCAATTTTCCTGGAAAAAAAAAAGAATGATGGTCAATTGCAACTTTCTAATATGAAACCAACCAGCTGGCACAACATTTTTTAGTAAAAAAGTATCATTAAAGATTATTTGTGACGCTCATAAAGAAAGCAAAAAAAAAAAAAAAAAAACCATGTACAACGAAAATGATCTTTACCAGACTATGAAACGAAAGAAACTGTGTGGAAATAGAGGGAAGAGATCAAGGACAAGTACCCGAGTAATTTCAATATTAAGACACTTTCGAGGACGAAAGTTTCATCTTGACGTGTATGATGTATGAACAAAAAATAAATAAAATAAATAAAAGAAGCGAAACTTTGTGCCACGTTGCTAAAGCTGAGAAGTGGCAGGATGGCCTCCATTATAAAAAAGGGAGGTCCCCCACTTCATTTTATCATCCTAAATGAACAGTTCGAGCCGATCAGAGAGTACACTTTCTGACGGCTCAAGACCAAAACTTTGGTTGATTTGCTCGGATTCTTTCCTCCTAGTTTCAATTTTTAGAAAGCATTCAAAGTTAGTATGTATGACTACCTTCTGTCTAGTTAAATTTTTTGAATCGAGTTTAAAATATTTATGCACGATGAGACCTAGTTTAAATTATTAAGAGTCAGTTTCTATGCCGTATTGGGCTTAGTTTAAATTACTGGGACTAAGTTTCTATGCAGTATTGGGCTTAGTTTAAATTATTGGAAGTACGTTTTTATGCATAATTAGACTTAGTTTAAATTATTAGGAGTAAGTTTTTATGCATAATTAGACTTAAGTTCAATTTTTGGAATCCAATTTAAATTATTTATGCGTAATTAGCCATAGTTAGTTTAAATCATTAGGAGTAAATTTTTATGCATAATTAGATTTAGCTAGTTTGTGCGTTATGAAACGTTATGTTGAAAGCATGAAATGTTACGTTATGTCTTGTGAATTGCATGTATAGAATGATTTGAATTACATGAAGAACGATAAATAACATGAAATATAATCCCGATATAAGCATGAACGATGTGATAACTGATATGAGAAATGGTATGATATCAATGAAATGATAGCGGGGGTTATATTTAATAATGTTGAAAATGGAAAAATATTGGGACCTCATGCATTAATGTTCGCTCATGCATTCGGGGATACCCGCATTCCTTCACGATGGTATGGGCGCGTACACAACAAGGCAGGATAACTTTCATTATGTTTTACGTAATGTTGTCGTGACGGCTACCGTTTCTAATAGGTATCTGACATAGAGAGCTACCAGAGAATGCTCGCCCGACAAGGAAAGGGGCCAGGGGTGTGCGAACCGACTCGTGGGTCCATACTCGCATGTATGGGCCATGTGTATGGTATATGGTACAAATCCAAGCTACCCGTTAGGATAGTACCGAAGGAAAATAGACTGTAATGCTAGGTCTC
>NW_019268616.1:293431-330190 GCF_002738365.1 Cucurbita moschata | reverse complement strand
AAAAAAAAAAAAAAAAAAAAAAAACCATGTACAACGAAAATGATCTTTACCAGACTATGAAACGAAAGAAACTGTGTGGAAATAGAGGGAAGAGATCAAGGACAAGTACCCGAGTAATTTCAATATTAAGACACTTTCGAGGACGAAAGTTTCATCTTGACGTGTATGATGTATGAACAAAAAATAAATAAAATAAATAAAAGAAGCGAAACTTTGTGCCACGTTGCTAAAGCTGAGAAGTGGCAGGATGGCCTCCATTATAAAAAAGGGAGGTCCCCCACTTCATTTTATCATCCTAAATGAACAGTTCGAGCCGATCAGAGAGTACACTTTCTGACGGCTCAAGACCAAAACTTTGGTTGATTTGCTCGGATTCTTTCCTCCTAGTTTCAATTTTTAGAAAGCATTCAAAGTTAGTATGTATGACTACCTTCTGTCTAGTTAAATTTTTTGAATCGAGTTTAAAATATTTATGCACGATGAGACCTAGTTTAAATTATTAAGAGTCAGTTTCTATGCCGTATTGGGCTTAGTTTAAATTACTGGGACTAAGTTTCTATGCAGTATTGGGCTTAGTTTAAATTATTGGAAGTACGTTTTTATGCATAATTAGACTTAGTTTAAATTATTAGGAGTAAGTTTTTATGCATAATTAGACTTAAGTTCAATTTTTGGAATCCAATTTAAATTATTTATGCGTAATTAGCCATAGTTAGTTTAAATCATTAGGAGTAAATTTTTATGCATAATTAGATTTAGCTAGTTTGTGCGTTATGAAACGTTATGTTGAAAGCATGAAATGTTACGTTATGTCTTGTGAATTGCATGTATAGAATGATTTGAATTACATGAAGAACGATAAATAACATGAAATATAATCCCGATATAAGCATGAACGATGTGATAACTGATATGAGAAATGGTATGATATCAATGAAATGATAGCGGGGGTTATATTTAATAATGTTGAAAATGGAAAAATATTGGGACCTCATGCATTAATGTTCGCTCATGCATTCGGGGATACCCGCATTCCTTCACGATGGTATGGGCGCGTACACAACAAGGCAGGATAACTTTCATTATGTTTTACGTAATGTTGTCGTGACGGCTACCGTTTCTAATAGGTATCTGACATAGAGAGCTACCAGAGAATGCTCGCCCGACAAGGAAAGGGGCCAGGGGTGTGCGAACCGACTCGTGGGTCCATACTCGCATGTATGGGCCATGTGTATGGTATATGGTACAAATCCAAGCTACCCGTTAGGATAGTACCGAAGGAAAATAGACTGTAATGCTAGGTCTCGTCATTGCATTCGCATGATCTTGCATCATAACCTCGATAGGGGGTCGTTTACTGAGTATTCTTAAAACACTCAAGCCTCGTGCTACTATATTTTTCGCATAAAGGCAAGGCGCCCCTGTAAGACTGACGGAGACTTCGCAACCACGAGTCCGTGACACGTGCATAGGATAATTTGACATAATAATTTAATAGTATAGGTTAGTATATGTTGAGTAGTATTTTCATTTGATAATAGTGTAGATTAGTATAGGTTCAATTGTATTTACATTTGACAATAGTATAGATCAGTCTGGTCTGAGTTGTATTTGCATTTAATAAACTATAGGTTGATTTGTGTTTGTATTTAATAAAGTTTAGGTTGAGTTGTATTTGCATTTAATAAAGCATAGGTTAGTATAGGTTTAGTATAGGTTCAGTTGTATTTATAATTTTTAGGTCATTGGTTAGTATAGGGCGTTTAATTCAATAATGTTTTTCATTTTTTCTTTGTATCTGTTTATTCCCGAGGTAATAAATGAGGCACGAAGTTAATGTTGAATTTATAATAAAGGTTCATTAAAGTAATTCCGCATTAAATATCAGGTTAAATTTGAAGTAACCGTCTTAGGTTAAATAAGAAAATTTAGGGTGGAAATCTCTCCTTAAAGATGGGTTTTAAAACCGTGAAGCAAACAATATTACATAACGTGCCAAAGTGGACAAAACGAACAATATCGACTAGCGATGAATTTGGATGTTTGAACATTCGACCACACCTCTTAAATTTTGATTTTGTTGTGATTCTCTCATTCTTATTAATCATATCTATTTTTCTTCAGGTCCAAAGGAATAAAAAATTGATAAACATCCTTAAAACAACCCTTCATAACTCTGCCTTAAATCTCCCCTTCATGAGGGTAATTAAGGAGAAAATATAGAAAAGGCAACCGTCTAGTTTGTGTTTAACACAACTTTGTTTTTTCATGTCCACCAAAAATAGCAAATGAAAAAGAATTGATATTTATAACTATGCAACAAATATGGATATCCAACCTCAAAACATTCATAGGAATTAATTTTTAGAGTGGATATCAACCTTAAATCAGCTTCTCAAACAGCTTTAATAGGTTGTTCAAAGCAGGTATTTATTTTATTTTTATTTTTATTTTCCTATATAATGAACCGAAATCCAAATGATCAAACATCAACAAAACAAATTTGAGCATTTTAATAAAATTAAGACTCTAACCAGCTTCGGTATTATCTTAATGTTTGCTTTGGAATCAAGCATTATTATCAACACATGTTTTGCAGGTTCCAACGGACAAGCTGTAGTGGAAGATTAACATTTACCATAAGGCAAATGGCAAGTGACTATTTACAATTATCAAACAAACTCAGTTTTAAATGCTCATTGCAAGTCAAAAGACGACGATTTGAACGAGCAGGTTTTGGACAAGCGAGCCCAATTCCACTCGAGATTTGAAATGACTTTTTGGCATACGACTTTGTAGTGGTGCAATTTTAACAGTTCGAATGGACGTGCTTCGTTTCAGGTGTTTTGGCCAGAGAACTCGCATTGGCTTTCTGAATGATGCAATGTTAAAAATTGCATTTGGGCAGCATTTGATGATGGATTTAACTTAAAAAAATTTCATTCGGGGAATTTGAATTGATAGACCCTTGGGAAAAATGAAGTAAAATCACCCTCACTCAATTTGGTCCCACAAAACCTACTTTTTGTGCGTGATTTGTTTCACTTTTTATAGTTGAATAAGAGTGTAATGGAAGATAAAAAGTTGATCGGTAATCATCCAAAATTAAATAAATAAATAAATGAATCCATTTGTTTCTATTTCTATCTCTTTCTTCTTCATCTTCATCTTTTTTCTTTTTTTTTTTTTTTCCCTCTTTTTGCAAGACATGGTTGTGTGAGGACTTTGTTGAATATTTTAGGGGAGGAGTTGTGTGAGATTTTGGCCTAAGGATGGGATTAGTTACATTGTTTATAATAAAAATAGAACCGTGATTGTTGCCGTGTTATTTTTTAAATCGAAAAAGATATGCTCGAAACTCTGGGTTATTCTTTCTAAAAGTATAATATGGAAATTAATTTTATGTTATGGTCGTACGGTCCTTCACCTAGTCTAATTTTCATAGTTTCTCATGACCTAGTCCAATGGGGTTTTTATCTGATCATCATATGTAAGGACGGGGTTGACTCAATTCTCCAAAAAGATAGGTAACACGACACAAAACAAACAGTATTTAAAACAAAACATTCATAAAAACAAAATAGTATTCATACATGAGTAATTAAAACACAACACAATAGTTAAACACAAATTAAGGAACGAACACAAGATATTTGAAAACAAATGAGTTGAGGATGACCGGTAAGGCTTGTCTAAGACACCTGCTCCAGATTCCGCTCCCGACCTCGACTAGCTCCTTGTTACCTGAAAAAAAAATGGAAAATAAGGAGTGATATAAGACTCAACAAGTAACTTACTTGTAGGCTCTTATTTGTGTCCTTCATATGCTAGGACACTCTTTATTTCCTTGTTATTATTTTTATTTTAAGTACTTAGGCCCGTTAGTTCTATTCTTGACTTGGGGTTCTTATAATGATCTTTCTTGAAGATCTTGGTCCTTGGACTCTGAAACCTTGGTTATCCTTTAAGGGCTTTAGTATTATGGTTCTTGATTATTGGTTTCTTGCTTAGAACTTGGTTCTTGATCCATGTTATAGTCCTTGATTTTTCTCTTGTTCTTGGTACTTTCTAAGTTCTTGTTCGGTTCTTGGTTCTTTCTCCAAGACACTACCCCTAAGATTTATGGTATCAAATATGAACCTGATATCTTGTGTCCAAGGTTTCATGCGTTCCAAGCGACACAATCTTAACTCGCACCTCAGTGCTCACCCTTCGAAATGCTCTGAAAACCTACATACAAGGCTTCTTATTTTCCAAGAGATGTAATCTCATTCTACATCAAGGGCTTGCCCTATGACATAGTCTGAATACCTATGCCCAAGGTTTCATGCATTCCAAGAAGCATAGTCTGAATACCTATGCTCAAGGCTTCATGCGTTCCAAGAAGAGTAGTCTGAAATCCTACACCTAGTGCTTGCCCTATGGTACAACATGAATACCTATGCCAAAGGCTTCATACGTTCTAACCAGCGTAGTCTGAGTCTAGAACATGTTATACCATGGGAGGTCTTATGATTTGTTCTTGAGTTTCTGAGTTTTAGGACCTTGATCTCCTATCCTTGAGTGGTATCTAGCATTCTTCTTGCTTTGGTAGTTGTAGAGCTTGTATGATATTGTTCTTGATTCTCAATCTTGTAAGTTTCTAAGCTTCATAATTTCTTGAGGCATAAGTTATAATATGCATTCGTAAACATATGAATCCATCGTAATAACAAACATCGGTTGTTCTAGAAGGTCATAGATTCATAATGAATTCCTTAGAGGATTCTAGAAGGGTCTTGACTTTGGTGTCTTGAGGTGTTTCCTTAGGGGTTTCTTTGGTTCTAACTTGCTTTAGGTTCTAAGCTTGCTCTAATCAACTTGAACCTTTGAACATAACTCCTTGTCCTTACGAATAGGCCTTAAAAGAAGTAGAAGTCATTTGGAGCACATATAGACCTTTAATTTAAGTATGTAGTCCTAGGGGCATTTTGGTCATTTTAGCTCCAATTCATGGTTTTGCTACTTAACGTGTTCCAATAACTTTCATACTTCACCACATCTTCAGACATTAGTGAATAAGGTCTACCACATAATTTAATAACATTTGGAGGTCCTGAACGATAGGTAGATGGGAAATATTGTTTTGTACCATTTCTTTGTTTGCCTATTTATGCTTCCTTATCCAATGTAACACTCCAAAAAATGAGGGAAAGTCATCCATGTAAGACCCAAGGAATGCAAGAAAAGAAATCAAGAGGATTGATCAAGGACAAGAGTCTTAAGCAAGTCATTTCCATACGGTAAGAAGTAATTTTAAGGACTTGAAGACTTTGGAGAATGATTGGGAAAGAAAATATAAGCCAAAAGGACGAAAAGGTTGTTTTCCAAATTCAAAGGAACTTTCCCGATTTTAAATTCCTTAACTAGATGGAATTTTAAGATAGTCTAGCAGGAAAAAATGACCAACTACCTAATGACCCCTGAAGATATGAATAATTACAAAACTGCCATTATGACAAGAATCAGATGATCAACGGTGACCATCAACACAAAATTAGGTATATTCTAAAATAGTAACAGATTATCACATCCAATGGCTAGGATTCAAAACGAAGGTCGGTATGGCTGATTGGAATAGATATTTCTGATGGATTATCTAGAAAGTTCAATCTCCTAATCAGTATGGTTCTAGAGCTCTTAATGTCGATTTAAGCTTCCCTTATAAAGTCTAGAGTTGAGAAAATAGTTTGGAACAAGAATCGAGCAAGGTCGAGCTCCCTATTGTAGGTAATAAATGTTTAGATTTTGGATCTCCTACTCTCGGATTTCTTCCGAATTCGGAAGCAATTCTCCACCTTTTCTCTTCACACTTATTCCTACCGTTTCTAAACAAGATTACCAACAAGTTCTATGAAGAAATTGAGTACTGAAAGTGCCTAAAAACTATTCCCCCCAATCCAATCTGCCACTAAAGAGCAGCAAGGAAAACTCAAAATTTCAATCCGAGGATACACGAGAATTCATCGAGCAAGGATGATCCTAGTGAGTTTCTGCACCCCCGAGGAATGTTTTCGTAGAAAACCATGAAGAGAAATAACCTGAAGAACGTGCCCAATTGAAGAAAATCTGTTTCGGTTTCAAATTTGGATTAAGTTTTGAATTCCTATCTATGGTTCCTTTTCCTTCAAATTGAGAATTCCTTAAGCTTTAGAGGATCGAGTTGAGTAACTTTGGTAAAGGAAACGAGAGCTTAATCGTCATGGAATAGGCTGTCCAAGAGAACGAAAATTCGACATTTTAAGTAACATTGCCGCTGATTACAATTTCTCAAAATTAAGGTCCCACACTCAAAGGCTGTAACGCCCCTAATTTTCTTTAACCTAATTAGTGACGTCACCCATGCATACTTGTCTCATTAAGCGGAAGCTCATCATGAATAACCTTGAAATAGTCTTTCATAAAAATTCATGAATCCAAAACAAAACCTAAACTCCGAAAATGAACCTTCAATACTGAATTCAAAATAAATCCAAATAAAACGATACTCAATCCTATAACTTAAAACAATCTAATGAAAGTAAACTCCTAAAAATATCACGTCTCCAACTTCCATGGTGGCCTCAGCTCCACCGTCAACCGTACATTGGCGCCTTGCCTTTACCTGAAAAATGTAGGTAGCACGTGGCTTGAGTATTTTATGAAATACTCAGTAAGTCACCCCACTGTTGGGGTTAGGAATGCAAACACATGCAATATATGAGCGGGACCTGACTTTTCATAAACTTTTCATAGCCTTGGGCGCTTTTCTATTCCGGGTAGGGTTGGATGTGTGGTACTCCTTCACACATAGCCCATGTACGTGTACATGAACTCACCAGGCGGGCTCTTATACGTACCCCCTGGGCCTGACTTGGTCGGGCACAACGTGTTACACGTAGCCGGACACCACAGAATAGAAAAGGGCCCGCATGATATCATGGCGAACATAAATATCGTATTTCATTCTTTCGTATCATAAAGGGGAAGAATCCCGATGCACGTGACATACATATATGCATGAGGTCCCTTAACATATCTAACATGGCATTACATAAGCAGTGCTAACATCGCATTTACGTTTATTACATCACATGGCATCTCACATGACTTTACATGGCATATTACATAAACATTCCAGTTGCATAAACATCTCATGACATGACTTGATAATTCTACGTGTATCTATGACATCAATCAACATATTCATGGCATATAATACTAACATCTCATTCATGACATAACATAAAAAGTCAACAGTCAACACAAGTTCATACTTCACATAACATACACAATCTACGGTCGACAAAATCTATACATCACATAATCATATCACATAAAATATGGTGCATGCAGGGGCCACAGGGCACGCACCATCATACAACACGTAGAAAGCTAACTCCAACAGTAAGGTCACTTACCTCGATGGTCTTCGTTGAAGTCCCTCACGACGAGCTAATCCCAGTGGTTAAATATGTCCTATGATAACCACATAAAAATTTAGAACCTTTCATAAGGTACCCTAGCTAAACCTCATGCTATTTATCAAAATAAACCCTCGACCAAATCTGTCTTTAACGTTTAGGAGCCATACTGACCTCGGATGGTAAAACTAAGGGCAGAAACGGCTTCGGAAGGGCCAAAAACCTTGGAATCGATAGATCATAGTGATACCGATTCACCAAGCTGAGCTGCCGAGCCGACCTATTAAGCCGCCGAGCTGAGCTGCGGGATTTGACGGAGCCGAGCAGCCGTACACGTCAAGCCGAGTCGAGAGCACGCGTGCGGAGCCGAGACCAAGGCTGCAGCGCGCGTCCGCGTTGGGCTGAAACGCACAGAGCCTGCGTTCGTCCCGTGGGCTGGTCTAGAGGGCGAACGTGAACCCGACCCGTTTTCCTTCGTCTTCCTTACCCGAAATCTCATGAAAACCCTAATCGTCGCTGTGCCGCCAACGGCGACATCACAACCCCGATTCCGACGATGCGGCGACACCCCCCGCCTATTCCGACCGACGCGCAACGATATTCAACACCGATAGCCTCGGTTGCTTCTCCCTCCGGCCACTCACCGAAGAAAATCCAGCGAACCACCTCACACGTTTTTCCTGGCTAACCCTCTCGATTTTTCCGTACTCTCAGACACCCTCGAAAACCCTAAACATTTGGAGAGCAAAAGTTGTTTCCAAGGAAGGAGGAGAGTTGTGTATGGGAATATAAAAGGTCTTTATGACTTTTCCATTAAGGCAGTAATTTCCTTGCTAGAAATCATACCTTTTCCGGCGACAATAAATGTAGCATAATATCTTTTCGTTTTGGCAGCAAAAATAAAATCTTAGCTTAAAATCTAAAATAAATAAAACACGATTCCGACGATGCGGCGACACCCCCCGCCTATTCCGACCGACGCGCAACGATATTCAACACCGATAGCCTCGGTTGCTTCTCCCTCCGGCCACTCACCGAAGAAAATCTAGCGAACCACCTCACACGTTTTTCCTGGCTAACCCTCTCGATTTTTCCGTACTCTCAGACACCCTCGAAAACCCTAAACATTTGGAGAGCAAAAGTTGTTTCCAAGGAAGGAGGAGAGTTGTGTATGGGAATATAAAAGGTCTTTATGACTTTTCCATTAAGGCAGTAATTTCCTTGCTAGAAATCATACCTTTTCCGGCGACAATAAATGTAGCATAATATCTTTTCGTTTTGGCAGCAAAAATAAAATCTTAGCTTAAAATCTAAAATAAATAAAACACGATTCCGACGATGCGGCGACACCCCCCGCCTATTCCGACCGACGCGCAACGATATTCAACACCGATAGCCTCGGTTGCTTCTCCCTCCGGCCACTCACCGAAGAAAATCTAGCGAACCACCTCACACGTTTTTCCTGGCTAACCCTCTCGATTTTTCCGTACTCTCAGACACCCTCGAAAACCCTAAACGTTTGGAGAGCAAAAGTTGTTTCCAAGGAAGGAGGAGAGTTGAGTATGGGAATATAAAAGGTCTTTATGACTTTTCCATTAAGGCAGTAATTTCCTTGTTAGAAATCATACCTTTTCCGGCGACAATAAATGTAGCATAATATCTTTTCGTTTTGGCAGCAAAAATAAAATCTTAGCATAAAATCTAAAATAAATAAAACAAAAATTCGAATCCTTACATTATCCCCTCCTAAGAAGGACTTTCGTCCTCGAAAGTCTCCCTAGCCAGAAATAACTCTGGATACTTTTCTTTGATGTCGTCTTCTCGTTCCCATGTAGCCTCCTCCATGGGTTGGTTTCTCCACCACACCTTGACAAAAGCAATGTTCCTAGTGCGTAGAGTCCTTACCTTACGATCCAAAATTTCCAATAGTTTTTCCTCATAGCTTAAATCTTCTGCCACCTCCAGAGCCTCATACTCTATCACATGCGTGGGATTGGCCATATACTTACGAAGTACTGATACATGAAACACGTTGTGTACCGTTGAGAGCGATGGTGGTAGGGCTAACCGATATGCGACGGGTCCAATCCGCTCCAAAATCTCAAAAGGTCCTATAAAGCGTGGGCTCAGTTTACCCTTGCGTCCAAACCTTAGAACACCTTTCATTGGTGCCACTTTCAGGAATACCTTGTCGCCCACTTCGAACTCTAGACTCCTTCTTCTTGAGTCCGCATAGCTTTTTTGTCTACTCTAAGCAATACGCATCCTTTCCCTGATCTTTTGTACTGCCTGATTCATGGCTTGTACTAATTCGGGACCCACCAACTCACGTTCCCCTACCTCATCCCAGCATAATGGTGTCCTACACCGTTTTCCATATAATGCTTCATATGGTGCCATGCCAATTGTCGTTTGATAACTTTTATTATAGGCAAATTCCATGAGATGCAGCTTCGAGTCCCAACTGCCAACGAAATCAAGTACACAGGCACGTAGCATATCCTCTAAAATTTGGTTTAAACGTTCTGTCTGTCCATCTGTCTGTGGATGGAATGCTGTACTGAAATCCAAGCGGGTACCCAACGATTTCTGGAGTTCGCGCCAAAACGCTGACGTAAAACGTGGGTCTCGATCTGATACGATTGACACTGGAACTCCATGCAATCTGACAATTTCCTTCATATATAACTGTGCCCAATTGTCCACTGTGTAGGTGGCTTTACGAGGGAGAAAATGCACTGACTTTGTTAACCTGTCCACGATTACCCATATGACCGTGTAGCCCTTCAACGTTCTTGGTAATCCCACTATGAAGTCCATGGCAATATTCTCCCATTTCCATTCCGGTACACTGAGAGCCTGTAATAATCCCGCTGGTCTCTGTCTAGGTGCCTTGACCTATTGGCAAACAAAACATCTACTCACGAACTCTGCAATATCCTTCTTCATTCCACACCACCAAAAGTGTGGCTTTATATCTTGATACATCTTGGTACCTCCCGGATGCATAGCGAACGGGGAGTTATGCGCCTCCTTTAATATTTCATTCCTTAGCTCTTCTACCGTTGGCACACACAACCGACCTTGATACAGTAGTCCTCCGTCAGATGCCTTGGTGTACCCCTCAGTTGGCTCTGCCTCCATCCCGTTAAGTCTCTTTTCCAGTTCAGAGTCTCTTACCTGAGCATCAACAATTCTCTGACGGAGGGTGGGTTGTATAGTCAGTTGAGCCAGTTGTGCCTTAATACCTTCCACTGCCACCGTTATTCCAGCTTGCTTAAAATCTGCTTGTACCCTGGGTTCACTTGTAATTAATGCTGATGAATGAGCTGTCTTCCTACTTAGGGCATCTACAACCACATTGGCCTTCCTGGGGTGATACTGAATATCAATGTCATAATCTTTGACTAGCTCCAACCACCTCCGCTGTCTCATATTCAACTCCTTTTGAGTAAAGAAATACTTCAAACTTTTGTGGTCAGTGTAAATTAGAGTCTTCTCTCCATAAAGGTAGTGTCGCCATACCTTTAATGCGAAAACCACCGCTGCCAGTTCTAGATCATGTGCGGGGTAATCCTTTTCATAGTCCTTCAGCTGTCTAGATGCGTAAGCAATCACCTTCCCTTGTTGCATCAACACACATCCCAAACCCTTCTTGGAAGCATCGCTGTAAATAACATAATTTCCTGTACCGTCGGGCATTGTAAGCACTGGTGCGGTCACCAACTTATCCTTCAACTCTTGGAAACTTGTTTCGCACTCCTCGGACCATACAAACGGTACAGTCTTGCGGGTTAATTGCGTAAGAGGTGCTGCTATCTTGGAAAAATCCTTTATGAAGCGTCGGTAATAACCTGCTAAGCCTAGAAAGCTTCGTACCTCAGTAACAGTGATAGGACGATCCCATTTAGTGACCGCTTCCACCTTGGTAGGATCTACTGACACACCCTTCTCAGATATCACGTGCCCTAGGAAAGCGACTTCTCGTAACCAGAATTCACACTTCGCGAACTTGGCATATAGTTTATTTTCTCTTAGTATTGTCAGGGCCTTTCTTAGGTGTAACTGATGTTCGTGATCCGTCTTTGAGTACACCAAGATATCGTCTATGAACACTATGACAAAGGTATCCAAACATTCCCTGAACACGCGATTCATCAGTTCCATAAACACTGCAGGGGCATTAGTAAGTCCAAATGACATAACCACAAACTCATAATGACCATACCTCGTCCTGAACGCTGTCTTAGGTATGTCCTCATTTTTAATCTTGATCTGGTGGTAACCAGACCAAAGATCGATCTTTGAAAACACTGTTGCCTCCTTAAGTTGATCAAATAAGTCCTCGATACGTGGAAGGGGATACTTGTTCTTCACCATTCTCTTATTTAGCTCTCTGTAATCAATACACAGACGCATTGACCCATCTTTTTTCTTCACAAATAACACTGGCGCACCCCAAGGGGAAACACTAGGTCTAATAAATCCCTTATCCAATAGCTCTTGTAGTTGTGTTTTAAGTTCTTTCAGCTCAGCTGGTGCCATACGATACGGGGCCTTAGATATTGGACCAGTACCTGGTTCCAGCTCTATTGCAAAATCTACCTCTCGTGTCGGAGGAATTCCCGGCAAGTCCTCTGGGAATACGTCTGGAAACTCACTCACCACTGGCAAGGTGTCTGGGGAAACCTCCTCTTTCCTAGTATCCACAACGCTGGCTAGTATAGCCCATGCTCCGTGCTGGACCAACTTCTTTGCTTTCATCACTGATATAATCTTTGGAACAATACCCAGACTCGTGCCATTGAATTTGAATTTGGTCTTGGACGGTGGTGTGAACACCACTTCTTTCTTGTGACAATCTATGCTAGCATGATTTTTCGCTAACCAATCCATCCCCAAAATTACATCATACACATACATATCAAGTACTATCAAGTCTACTTCTATTTCAACTCCTGATACTAATACATGACTATCTTTTACTCTATAAGCAGCAATCATATTCACCCCTGCCAGGGTGCCTACAGAAAATCCATGCAATAAAGGCTCTAATACAAACTTTGCTTGACTAACAAAAATAGTAGAAATAAAGGAATGTGTAGATCCTGAGTCAAATAATGTTAAAGCAAGGTGCCCAAGAACAGATAGTGTACCTGTCACCGCTGCATCAGGGTTTCCAGTATCCTTGCTAGTAGAGGCATAAGCTCTTGCTGGTGGACGGTTCGGAGGGGGGTTGTCCGCTATGTGTAATGGTTTCTGTTGATTCCCAACATCACTAGTACGATTCCTAGGACAGTCCTTAGCCAAATGCCCTTCTTTTCCACATCGAAAACAGGCTCCAGATCGAGCCAAACACTGGCCCCAATGATTCTTACCGCAATCCTTACACTTGGGTCTACTCTCTGACCGGTTCTCACTCCCCTACTGTTCACGCCTATAATCCCGGCGCTGTCTATCGGATCGTCTCTGTGTTTGTGGAAACGACAATTCATTTCAGTCAGCCTAGTCGCGGCGTCGCTTCTGTCCCACTGGTGATGAAGGGGGTTCATGCGAACTATCAGGTCCTTCCATAGCCTTAGCTGCTCTTAGGGCGGCAGCGTAAGTGGTAGGCGCAATCGCCTCAACCGTGTTACGAATCTTCGTATCTAACCCCAGCACAAATCGTCGGGCTGTCTTGTAGTCTGTGTTCACTAATTCTGGGGCAAAACGCTTTAGTTTAGAAAATTCCCTGGCATAGGTAGTGACAGTACGCCCCCTCTCACTCAATTGGGTAAACTCCTACTGCTTTCGCAACTGGACATCCTCTGGGTAATATTCTTCAGAGAAGGCATCCTTGAACTCCACCCACGAGATTGCACCACCCTCAGGACTAATAAGGTCGCGGGTGGCCTGCCACCACAATTCTGCATCATCACGCAGCATAAACGTAGCACACTCTACCCTATGAGCCTCAGGGCAGTTGGTCAACACAAATACTGACTCAATGGACGCAGCCACATTTGTGCCACCGTTGGATCTTCAGATGCCCCCTTAAAAGTTCGAGGGTCACCCCTCTTGAAATCCCGCAAGTACCTAGCCTCCATAGTTGATGTAGAAGCATTCGCATGCTGGTTGGCAGTCAGATTTTGAATCACAGTTTGTAATGCATTTACTAGGGCAGCTGTAGGATCTGGTGCGGCTTGAGGTGCCGCTTGTGGCGGGATAGGCTGCTCTACAGAACCCTCTCGTCTCCCATTACGTCCCCTTCCTCTTCCTCTACCCCTAAGTGGGGGTCGTCCCCTAAGACCTCCTCCTCGAGTTCTAGGTGGCATCTAAACAGTGCATGTAACTACTACGTCACACACTTATCTATACATTCTATTATAACATTCGTAGTCATGCAAGTCACGCATACATACTACTATAGCATTATCATAACCATCCGACAGTACATGACATATCATACTCATGCCAACATATAAAACATGTATATAATATCATTCATCACAAAATCCACATTCACTACTACATACATCATTTGACTAAGAAGTTTTACTTAAAAAAAAAGGCATACCTGACGGTGACGGCGCGTTTGCTGGAGGACCATGGAAGTACGTTAGGCCTACATCGTAAGCCAGTCTACAAGATCTATAACCTAGGGCTCTGATACCAACTGTAACGCCCCTAATTTTCTTTAACCTAATTAGTGACGTCACCCATGCATACTTATCTCATTAAGCGGAAGCTCATCATGAATAACCTTGAAATAGTCTTTCATAAAAATTCATGAATCCAAAACAAAACCTAAACTCCGAAAATGAACCTTTAATACTGAATTCAAAATAAATCCAAATAGAACGATACTCAATCTTATAACTTAAAACAATCTAATGAAAGTAAACTCCTAAAAATATCACGTCTCCAACTTCCATGGTGGCCTCAGCTCCACCGTCAACCGTACATTGGCGCCTTGCCTTTACCTGAAAAATGTAGGTAGCAGTGGCATGAGTATTTTATGAAATACTCAGTAAGTCACCCCACTGTTGGGGTTAGGAATGCAAACATATGCAATATATGAGCGGGACCTGACTTTTCATAAACTTTTCATAGCCTTGGGCGCTTTTCTATTCCGGGTAGGGTTGGATGTGTGGTACTCCTTCACACATGGCCCATGTATGTGTACATGAACCCACCAGGCGGGCTCTTATACGTACCCCCTAGGCCTGACTTGGTCGGACACAACGTGTTACACGTAGCCGGACACCACAGAATAGAAAAGGGTCCGCATGATATCATGGCGAACATAAATATCGTATTTCGTTCTTTCGTATCATAAAGGGGAAGAATTCCGATGCACGTGACATACATATATGCATGAGGTCCCTTAACATATCTAACATGGCATTACATAAGCAGTGCTAACATCGCATTTACGTTTCTTACATCACATGGCATCTCACATGACTTTACATGGCATATTACATAAACATTCCAGTTGCATAAACATCTCATGACATGACTCGATAATTCTACGTGTATCTATGACATCAATCAACATATTCATGGCATATAATACTAACATCTCATTCATGACATAACATAAAAAGTCAACAGTCAACACAAGTTCATACTTCACATAACATACACAATCTACGGTCGACAAAATCTATACATCACATAATCATATCACATAAAATATGGTGCATGCAGGGGCCACAGGGCACGCACCATCATACAACACGTAGAAAGCTAACTCCAACAGTAAGGTCACTTACCTCGATGGTCTTCGTTGAAGTCACTCACGACGAGCTAATCCCGGTGGTTAAATATGTACTATGATAACCATATAAAAATTTAGAACCTTTCATAAGGTACCCTAGCTAAACCTCATGGTATTTATCAAAATAAACCCTCGACCAAATCTGTCTTTAACGTTTAGGAGCCATACTGACCTTGGATGGTAAAACTAAGGGCAGAAACGGCTTCGGAAGGGCCAAAAACCTTGGAATCAATATATTATAGTGATACCGATTCACCAAGCTGAGCTGCCGAGCCGACCAATTAAGCCGCCGAGCTGAGCTGCGGGATTTGACGGAGCCGAGCCGCCGTACACGTCAAGCCGAGCCGAGAGCACGCGTGCGGAGCCGAGACCAAGGCTGCAGCGCGCGTCCGCGTTGGGCCGAAACGCACAGAGCCCGCGTTCGTCCCGTGGGCTGGTGTAGAGGCCGAACGTGAACCCGACCCGTTTTCCTTCGTCTTCCTTACCCGAAATCTCATGAAAACCCTAATCGTCGCTGCGCCGCCAACGGCGACATCACAACCCCGATTCCGACGATGCGGCGACACCCCCCGCCTATTCCGACCGACGTGCAACGATATTCAACACCGATAGCCTCGGTTGCTTCTCCCTCCGGCCACTCACCGAAGAAAATCCAGCGAACTACCTCACACGTTTTTCCTGGCTAACCCTCTCGATTTTTCCGTACTCTCAGACACCCTCGAAAACCCTAAACGTTTGGAGAGAAAAAGTTGTTTCCAAGGAAGTAGGAGAGTTGTGTATGGGAATATAAAAGGTCTTTATGACTTTTCCATTAAGGCAGTAATTTCCTTGCTAGAAATCATACCTTTTCCGGCGACAATAAATGTAGCATAATATCTTTTCGTTTTGGCAGCAAAAAGAAAATCTTAGCATAAAATCTAAAATAAATAAAACAAAAATTCGAAATCTTACAAAGGCATTCCTCCAAACCAATTTCTTTAGCTTGAGGAAAGTATATGGGAGTGGTTCCATGAAGAAATCGAGCCTTGAAAACCCCTAGAATTGGCTACAATCCACAATAAGGTATGAAATCAATCCTTATCTCTTCCTTGTAACACCATCTTCAAGTTTCATGAAGAAATCGACGTGAGAAATGCTATAAATGTGACCGTAGAGGTCGAGTTTTAGACAACAGCGTCTGGAGGAAGAAGACGATGACGTGGTTGGTTCAGTTGAACCGGCCTAGTCGACCCTAAATCCAATATTTTCTTAGTTTTTCTCACTTTTAACCCCCTTCCAAACTGGTTCTCACGAAAACACTTACGGTTCCAGAAACTAGACACAATAAGGAGTCTGTGGAAGAAAATTTGAAGTAATTTGGATACCGAAAGCTCAAAACGAAAGACCCGAACGTCGACGATGAAGCAAGCAACTCACGCTAAGATGGGTTCATATGGTTACAAATGCAAGTTACAACTTATGCCTCAAGAAATTATGGACCTTAGGAACTTACAAGATTGAGAACCAAGAATAACACCACACAAGCTTTACAGCTACCTAAATAAGAATAATGCTAGGTATCATAAAAGAATAGGGACCAAGGTCCCCAGACACAAAAACTCAAGAATGCTAGGTAATACTCTAATCATGTCAAAAATGACCCATGACCTCCCACCAAGTTTTCCTCTTCTAGGTGGGATGTCCTGCACCATGTTTCCTTTGCTGGATGTCATGTTTGGCCTCATTCCCTAACCTAGACGAGATGCACTACAACATGTTATGGGTACCAAAAGATTTGCAGCATGCCATGTTCATGTATGCACCAACCACATGACCTTTATGGTCTATCATGGGGAGTAGTCTAGAGCCACGATGGAACAAGAAGAGAGAAAGTTACCTTAGCCATGAATCAATAACCTCCTAAGACCTCTCACGGTACAGTGTGCTCATGACTTTGACTACGTTGCTTAGCATGCATGAAGCCTTGAGTGTAGGTATTCAGACTGTCTTATAGGGCAAGCCCTTGATGCAGGATTAGACCACATCGCTTAAATTGTAAGAAGCTTGGATGAAGGTTCTAAGACAATGCCGCTTGGAACGCATGAAGCCTTGGACATAGGTTAACATACTGTATTGAAGCGCAAGCCCTAAGATTCAAGTTAAGACTACGTCGCTTGGAACGCATGAAGCCTTGGACGTAGGTTAAGTTTTTGTTGCTTGGAATGCATGAAGCCTTGGACACAAGATTTTCAATTGCATGTCTAGTGCTGTAAATCTTAGGGGGAGTGTCTTGGAGAATGAATCAAGAACATAACAAGAACCAAAAAAGTACCAAGAACAAGAGAATGAACAAGGTCTAAAACATGGATCAAGATCCTAGTTCTAATGACAAGAATCAAGAACCAAGAACCATGGTACTAAGACCCTTAAAGAATAACCAATGTCTCAGAATCCAGGGGCCAATATCCTCAGGATAGATCATGATAAGGACCCCAAGTCAAGAACAAGAGCTATAGGACCTAAGTACTTACAACAAGAACTAGACAAGAAGAAAGAATGTGACACCCTAACATATCAAGAAAACTATTAATTTGAGACCATTGCAATCTGAAACTTTGTACGGCTGACGACAGCATTACAATTCGAGACCATGACACATGCATACTGTATTTGGATTTATTTTCTTAGACTTAAGCTAAAATAAGGTGTTTTTAATTTTTACGTTTATTTATTTAATTTAGTTTTTTGTTGTGTCGTTTTAAAGATTCTTTCGAACACGTAAGTCCATAACAGTGTTTTAAGATGGAATATATACTTTATGATGAAGTTTTAAAATCATGTAAGATTAAAAGCGTATTGGACATTAAAAGTTATCTAAATTATACGTTTAGTCCACGGCAAACTTTCAACTTTATATCTATTTGGTCCGTAAACCTTAAACTATGTCTAATAGGTCTCTAAATTTTTTTTTTCAAGTTCAATATTTCAAGAGTAAGAAATTGAACTATCGAACTTCGTGATCTTAATTCATACCTTATCTATTAAATTATACTTAGGGTAGTTCATACCTTATTTACAAATGGTCAAAATGTATGGGTCAAACTAATATAATACGATAGTTTCTCATTAGTGGAAGCATTTTTGGGTCAATCTAAAATGAGTTTATTATGCGAGTGTCGCCCATCGGACCACTTGAGAGTCGTAATAAACAAATTCCATTATGCGATTGATGTAAGACCGTGACACTGATCGTGTCGATTTGAACAAGCTTATAAAATGAATTATTTTGATTGGGTGGCTATAAATTCAATTGATAATTCCATAGTAAGCAAATAAAAATAATGATATTATTCGAGATTGCACCAACATTGAAATCGGACCCATTTTCGTCGAAATAATATAGACAAGTAACCAAACATTAAAAGCTAATGAGATGTTTAAATTTTATAACTAATAAAAAAATAAAGAAAGTTAATTTAGTTTTGTATTCTTGTCATATTTGAGTTTGATTTATGTTCGAAAAATATTGGAGATTTCGATAAATGAGGGCAAATAATTTTGATCAAAGTGGATGAAATTAATAAATAAGTATGGCATGCATTGAAATACCTTAACAAATCTCAATAATATAATTCATTAAAACTAATACACCATATCAAATTTATATCGATTTATTGTAATATCATAATCAAAACCCTTCAATTCATGTTTATATCGATTTTTTATATTCATTTAGCCGGCCATGCGTAGCAAATATCATACAATTTTGTTTTATAGTTGAACATACAAATACCATGTTCAACCACTATCCACAAACACAGAGTATCGTTGCATTTGGTTCTATCTCTCTCATCCTTGTATATATCAAAGTAATGCGACCAACTAGACCACTGGAAAGTGCAGTAAAACTGTGTTGAGCCCCAAAAGTTTGGTCGAAAACCAAAAGCGTAACCGCTCAAAGGTGGGAGATGATGGACTCCCAAGTCATCATCACCAGATTTGCAGTGAATAGTGAGCTGATCATGACTTCTTAGAACATTTGTTATGTTTACTGTAATCGGTGGGTTTCGAAAGATTTTTCCATCGATGTTAGTAAATAGGATAGCAAAGAACAATGACAGTAGGAGAGACCGTGAAAGTGTTGAAAATGAATTCATTTTGTAAATATGATAATATTTGTGCTGGGTTTGTTGGACTTTTATATGAGTAAAATTAGGTTCAATTGTCAATTACACCCACTCAAACTAAAGAAACATATTATTGTTATATTGGAATGGGTAACCACCACCCGGTCAAGCTTGCATATTTTTTTTACTTATTATTAGTAGTATTTTAGTTATTTTCAAAACCACCGATGGGAGCTATTGTTAACCATCTGTTGTTAGCACTAACACCTGTTCTAAAGTATAATGCAATGGTCCTTTAAATTTAAAGTTGACGAACAAGGATGACGTTTCAATATTTTATATTCTTATTGTAAATGAAGGCAATTATGGACATGTTTGGTAACAGAGTTCTCCTTAATTGTTATAATAAAAATAGAACCATGTTTGATAACGGGTTTTTTTAATTGAAAAATATACATTTGAAACTCATTATGGGTCTTATGGAAACTCCACGAGAAAGTAGCATGAATGAGTTAAACAATACTGAGTAAGTAATCAATTCACGGGTGTTTAAAAAACTCAATGAATTTTTTTATTAATTATTCTATAACTCTTAAAATAAAATTTTGAAGTAGTTAGAGTGTGATTTTTCAAAAATATATATAGAAATTAAATTAATAAAAATGTAATTCAATGTTTTAAAATAAATAAATAGATCTTTTTAATATATTAACATTTTATTTTAATTGGAAATAAAATTTAAACAAATGACCTGACCTTACCAACCTAACACAAATATTCATTGGTGTGGTTGGGTTGATTCCATTATTTAATAAGGGTTGCTTAGGTTAAAAAATTTACAGTCAAACAATAGTTCTTATTGAGATTTCAACTCAACCTAATGCAACCCATAAACACTCCAAAGCGTGCAATTAAGATGTCATACTATGACAGTTACACTCGTCACAATAATGTCGAAAAATATTAATCCTGATTTAGTTTTTTTCACCATATGGTTCTTATTGAGATTTCAACTTTAAGCTCATAGATCAGTGTAACGATACAGAATTAAAAAAAAAAAAAAAAAAAGACGAAAACTCCGGTGAGACCCGAGAATTATGCGGAGCGCAAGAATTCTGGTTATAACGCCTCATACCAAGCTTTCCTGACCCCAGGAATCTCCACACTCCTTCCCATCCTTCAGCTAATGCCCCAAAACACTGCTGCTCAAAGAAAGAATGAAAGAATGAAAGAGTGTAAAAAAAAAAATTGAACCCTCACTAACGAGTATAACAAGATGAAAAACAACGTCGAAACACCAATCCCACAAGACGAGAGATCCCTCCAACACTTGTACATGCGCAAAGGTGAGTTCTTGTACAATAACTATATATTTGTTGTTGGAAAAAGAGAGTTTGAATCTCGAAATAGTTTTCATCACATTACTGGTAGTTGTAGGTATTTTCATCCCATAATATGATCTGGGAGGTGAAGAGAAATGAGAAACGTTGAATAACCCAAAGAAAATAGCGAGAAATGAATGTCGGAATGACATTACAGAGGAGAGAGAAAGTCGCCAAAGTAAAGGAGAAACGAAGGTCATAAAGACAGTGAACATATTAAGCTTGAAGAAGCTCATAATGCATGCTTAACAAGGTGGTTTACAAGTCTTATAATGTATGCTTTGTTTCTCATTTTCCTATACCATTTTCAATCGTCTAAGCCCACTATTGGCGAGTTTGGGCTGTCACAAGGATGAAAAGAAAATATGTACAATAATTGAAAATGCGAAGTTTAAGATCATAAAGTGGCTATACAAAGAAGTCAGGTCAATTAAACTTTTTAATATGAAACCAACCAACTCAACATTTTTCCAAAAAAATATCATTAAAGATTATGAAATGGTATTGATATTTAGGAGACCATGAAATGGAAGAAACTACGTGAAAATATAGGGATGAGATCAAGGAGAAATTGCAAAGTAATTCTAATATTAAGAAACTTTTTTTTTTTTTCTTGACCATGTATGAACCAAAAAAGAAAAGTATAAATAAAAGAAGTGACACTTTGTCCCTCGTTGCTAAAGCTGAGAAGTGGCGGGTTGGCCTCTGCTATAAAAGGGAGGTCCCCCACTTCATTTTATCATCCTAAATGAACGGTTCGAATCGGTTAGAGAGTATACTTATTGATGGCTCAATGCCAAAATTTTGGCTGATCCGGCGTGGGTTTGATTTGCTCGTACCCTTTACTCCAAGTTTCAGTTTTTAGAAAGCATTCAATGTTAGTATAACTACCTTCTTGCTTGTTAAATTTTTTAAATCGATTTTAAAGTTTTTATGCATAATTGAGCTTTGTTTATATTATTAGGAGTAAGTTTATATGCATAATTAGGCTTTGTTTAAATTATTAGGAGTAAGTTTCTCTGCACAATTAAGCTTTGTTTTAATTATTTGGAGTTAGTTTCTATGCTTAATTGAAATTGAGCTCAGTTTAAATTATTGGGAGTAAGTTTTTATGCCTAATTAAACTTAGTTTAAATTATTAGGATCAAGTTTTTATGCCTAATTAAGCTTAAGTTCAATTTATGGAATCAAACATAAATTATTTATGCGTAATTAAGCATAGCTTAAATCATTAGGAGTACGTTTAAAATTATTTCATGCAAGATTAGGTGAGTCAACTCCCATAGTACTAATTTATGATTGTTAGACACATTAGGCGGAATTAAATTTTAGAGAACAGTGTTAAGTAGCGTTAGCATCAAGGAGTCGTAGTAGCTTCGGCCTAGGTCAACCAAGTAAGTGGCCCTACCGTCGTGAAATTGTACGTTGTATGGTGGCACATGCCTTTGGTTTCCCATATGTCATAATTTGTATGTTGAGATCGTTATGATTTAATACGTAAATATTATACAATGTGAACGTTATGTTGTTTTGGAGGAATTTATATAAGATATAATGTGATGTGACATTTTATGCTCGGATTGCATTATGTGACTGGAAAGGTATTTACTTTATGAATTGCGCGTTACGAAACATTATATTGAAAGTTTGAAAATGTTACATTAAGTCTTGTGAATTGCATGTATAACATGATATGAATGACATGAAAAATGAGAAATAGTATGAAATTTAACCCCAGTATAAGCATGAACGATATGACAACTGATATGAGAAATGGTATGATACGAATAAAAGGATAGCGGAGTTATATTTAATAATGTTTCAAATGGAAAAATATTGAGACCTCGTGAATTAATGTGTGCTCATGCATTCAGGGATACCCATCGTGTTTGCTATACCTTAGTAATACAAAACAAGTTTTTTCGATACAATATTCACAGAGTCACAGACTACTCATAATACAACTAAAATCACTCACCAAAAATTTCAAGAAATCGTTTCTGACGTGGAAGATCAGCCAAAAAGCTTCAACCACAAAGCATATCAAGAATTCCAAGAGATCAAACAACCTACGCCAACCTCACTTTGATACAAGATTTTTGAATACGCTATGGGAAACACTCGCACTCTTTATTAACACCGAACGAAAAGAGAATACAAGATACTCGGTAGAATACTACTGCTTTATTTTATTATTTTTTTTTTTTTGATGAAAACCTAGGTAGGGTGGAGAACTTTGCATGGTTGGAATACTTCAAGAAGTTTTGCAAGCTAGGGTTTCAACGAAGGTAGAATTCTTTCTCTTCTACTTATTACCTTGTTTTAATTCTTAATAAAAATCAAAACGGTTCCCAATGCTTCCGCTATGTGGATGAAGAGTTCATTCCCTTCACACAGGATTCCTTGCAACGTCACTTGAAGCATATGAACCCTTGGATGTAGGTTTTAGATTACACTGCATGGAATGTAATAAGCCTATGGCATAGGTTTCAGATTGAATTGCAAGGAATGGATGAAGTCCTGAATACAGGTTAAAACTACGTCACTTGAAACCCATGAAGCATTGGACATAGGTTAAGATTGTGTTGCTTGGAACGCATGAATTCTTGGACACAGGTTATCAGGTTCGTGTCTTGTACTATAATTCCTAGGGAGTGTGTCTTAGGAAACAAAATGACAAACAAGAATAAGAAATAAGAATAGGAACCAAGAAAATGATAAAGGACAAAGACAAAAACTAAGAATTCAGGATGAGAACTAAAACATGTATCAAAATCCAAGTTCTCATTATTAAGATTCGAGAACCTTGGAACTAAGACCCTTAGGCAAGAACATAGATTAAGAACTCAAATCCCAAAACCAAGATCTTTGAGCAAGATCATGATAAGAACTTAGAACTCTAGAATTGAACATAAAGATCATAAGCTCTTAAGTCAAGAATATGACAAGAATGAGTGTGATATCCTAGTGCCCGTTAAGGACACGATTAAGAGCCTATAAGTAGTTTACCTACTGAATATTTGTACCAAGCACACCTTAACGACACGATTTAGAACCTATAAGTAGGCTACTTACTAAGTCTTTGTTCTCATTCAAGATTTTTCTTGTTTTTCAACTGATAAGAAGAAGCTGGTCGAGGATGGACACAAATAGGAGCAGGTGCCATACATTGTTTTAATTGCTTAAAATATATTTTATGTTTTCAAGATAGTCGCGACTCGAGTTAGAAGAATGGAATTGTGATATTACTCCTCGCTTCTAAGCATGAAAACTATCTTGATATTCCAATGTAGTCTTTCCAACATACTTTGTCCTTATTCACATGCATCCTAGGAAAATTTCTAAAAGGTCTCCCAACATATAATTGCTCCGAGTAAAGCATGCTTAACCATGTAGTCCTATGATTGAGCTACCATAAAGGAAGGTACTCCTTGGTTGTATAGGTAGTGACTTTCAAGTATTTTAAACATTTCTTAGACATCTTATCCTCACGGTCGCTCTTACAAGGATGTGATCTTAGGTGATTCATGTACCCATAATTTACTCACAAGTCACACTTATTCACATAGTATTGTTTTTTCATAAATTACTTTTTCAACCAAATTTAATAAATTCAAAGTAAAATAAATTGGAACTTGAGATAAATTGACAAGAATATTACTTTAAAAATTTTTTTAATTATTATTATATGAAAAAAATATTTTTTTTCTAATAATTATATTACATAAATTTAGTAGTTACTCCATTGATTTTTTCTCTCTCTGAGCTTTTTTTTTATTTTATTTCAATCAAACCAATATGTTTTTCTTGACAAACAAAATGTTAGTTAATATGTAAGGAACTTTATAAAGAGAAAAATAAAATTTAACAAATGTGAAATAGAAGTTTTAGCGGTAAAAAGTATACCTAGTTGAGGAACCATCATTCTATTGTGTGTACAAAATCTACTAATTTTGCTACAGCATAGCAATATAGCATAACGTGAGACATCAGATCCATTCAATAACTTTTTTTCAGAACATGCCCACTAGTAGATTCATTGACAAAGAGGGGCTTTGTGGTGGACCTCTTGACAACTGTAATGGACATTCATCATCTCCATCTTTTAAGATAGGTGGAGTTTCTATCGTTCTAATTATGATCATCTTGTATTGCATGAGACATCCATTCAAAATGGTGTAAAACAAGGAAAGAAAATCTATGGATTCAGATGTCTATTTTCAACTCAAAGGAAAGTTTTTCTTCCCAAGATCTAATTGAGGCCACTATTACTTTTCACGAGATATGTGCTTATGGAGGGACTGTATACAAGGCAGTGATGCATTCTGGACAGGCCATTAGTGTCAAGAAGTTAACATCAAACAGGGAAGGGAGTAACATCGATAATAGGAAAGAACCTATAGAGTATTTTCAGAGTTTTTAGTGTATGAGGTAATGGTTATGTTACCCAACTATTGCTTAGATTTTGCATTTGTTATAGGATTCAAAAGTAGGCTTGTTTTGATACTTAATGTGTTCCAATAGTTATGAAACTTTACCACATCCTCGAACATCACGGAATAAGGTGAACCACAGAATTTTATAGCATTTGGAGGTCCTCTAAGTCATGAACCGTTGGTAGTATGCTCAGCATTTCTTGGTTTACCTACTTATCCTTATCCTTATCCAATGACAACCAAATTTCATGTATAACCTCAACATGCTGTAATATGCTCAGCATTAAAATTTCTTAGGCAACGAAGTTCATCTAGTTAGTTATTTTAATGTTACTTAAATCTCGAAAATTTTGATCGATTCAGGGCTTTAACTCATGGTTCTTTGAGTTTTTTTTAATATATACTTAATTCATACTTGGTTTAAAATTCATGTGAAAATCCAAGCGATAAAAACAAGTATTTCTTACGAAAAGTCCAAGATGGCTACTTACCTCATTGTCGATGTTCGGGACTTTCATTCTTGAGCTTCCGATATCTGAATTGTTCAAAATTATCTTTAATATATTCATCTTTGAGTCTAGTTTTAGGAACAATAAGAAATTCATAAGAACTTGTCTGAAAGGGGTTCAAATTGATCAAAAAGTATAGAAAGATCAACATATAATTACTAGAAAAATAACGATTTTTCTTACCATACCACTCTGGTTTTTCCTTTGAACCGCTCTATATGCCTCTAATGCGCAAAATTTCTTCACGAAAAGTTTAGATGAAGTTTCAAGGAAGTAGAGGCCAATTTCACACCTTGTCGTGTTGGTTTTATGTCCTAAAACTCATAGTTTGTAAACAAAAACATATTCTATTTTTAATAAAGTTATTATTGATGTTTATTCAGTAAAGATTGTTATTAAATAAAGTGAATGTTACGATCATTAATCTAAATCCAATAAACTAAGAACACTCTTGCTATAGTATGATTACTTGAACTATATGTAGAGACATAAGAGTGGATCGAGTTCAAGTATATAATCAAAATAATCTATAGTACAGGGATAAGGTTGAGTACCTTATTCTGGGGACACTATGGATGAGACCTACTTTTGTCTACGATATAAACAATGTGATCACTAAATTGTACACGTGGAGACATGTGAGTGGTGGCGTCCTATGCAATGAGTACTGCATAAGATCGGACCATGAAGAAAACCACTGACACTTTATAATGTCGTTTACTATTTTGACTGTTTTTTCATTCGATTATCTAGGTAACTCGATCTTAATCCTGAGCTAACTATGAACTCCTGTTTATTCGGAATTATCCTTAGATTTGCATGGGTGAGAGTGGCCCGAGTTCGCCGTCTCAGTAAGCCTCCCATTTTAGGGGTAAGACTGGGTGAATAGCTGGGGACATAGAGTGTAAGATGGAATTCACTCCTACCCACTTTTAGGGATAGTAGAGAGGTTGTTCCATTAAGTACTAACTCCAGGTCTTGAACAAGGGGCCCCTCCCTCTCATTGGCCTGATAGGGATTCGGTTTGATGGTTGGACCACTTGTTCATTAGAGGATCAGTTGGACTTGAGGAATAAGAAGTAACTTTAGGGGTAAAATGGTAAATTGATCCAGCTCTAGCTACGAACAACATGTGAAGGATCGACTTACTAATCATGGTTATATAAAATGGACAAATATATATATATATATATATATATATATAGTGAGGGGAGTGCAACTACTAGGCTATAGTGGAGTGTCCCAGTAGTTAACGAATGTTGGTTGACAAGGTTAATGAGTTTAGCAAGTTAATCTCGGATCGTTGGAGCCCATGATCTATAGGTCCATTTGGTCCCCCTACTAGGTCATATCGGACTAAACCTTAGAACATTTTGACGAGTGAGTTCGAAGTGTTCGAATTCAAATTAAGGAATATGCACTACATATATATTGATATATTTAACCGCATTTTGTTTTAATTATGAATTAAACAAAAAGAGAGAATTGGAGATATTTAAATAAGATTTAAATATTTTAATTATGAATATGGATTCATAATAAAGATGCGTCGGAATTGATTGGGATTGACATTTGATTTAAGGTTAAATATTAATTAAATTATTTAATTAATCATTTAATATTATTTTGATTTGAAATTAATTGTTGAATTAAAATAAAGAAAGTCAAAAGGTTGATTCAATTAATAGAAAAATCATGTTTGAGTAAGTGGAATATTGAATGTCAATATATGGTTTAATCAAACTTGCATGTTTACCACATAATCCCACAAATTTGAGTGGAATTTTGAGCGTAAAAATTTGATAATCTCAAATTTGCATGAACATGGAAATATGACGCTATAAATAGAGTGATAGGTCTTATTCCTCTATAAATAGAGTGATCAAGGTACATGTGTATGACTCTATAAATAGAGTAGATACATGGAAATTCTGCTTGAAAACTTTGAGAAAATCTCTCAAAACTCTCTCTTTACCTATTCTAAATTCCTATCAAGTTTAGTCACTCAACAGATTACATAATCCCGTTCTAAGGACAGAGAATAGTAGGGATGACCCTAGTGGTGGTTCGAAACCGATTCGTGAGGAAAAAGAAATTTGAACTACAAAAGGTTAGTATTCAAACTCATTGAGTTTCAATGCTTTTGAACATGCTAGCTAATTTACTATAATTCATGTACGTAGAGTGCCTAAGATCCAAATTGCTTCCGCATGTGTTATAGTAACTCCATCATGTCGTGGTATGTAGCTTGAGTTAAAACCTTCCAAAGTTCACCCGAAAACATGTTTCTCCCCTTTATTTGGGGCAGCCGATTCTAGAGCTTTTCACTATCCGATTCCTTCAAAAAAAAACTTGTTGGAAATCCCATATGGAATGTGTAGGAGTTTGTAGGACGAAAAATGATTAACCACAACCCTCGAATTTAGAAGAAATTTGAGAAAGAATAACCATTGATATAAAAGCATCAAACTCCAAGTTTAGGAATCCTCATCACTTAGATTCTTGGCTTAAAACATTACCCATAACTTCATATTTATAAATCAAGATTGCACCGCCACTTTGTTCCAGAGTTGTTGTGAATTTTCTCATTTTCTATTTTAAACATTTCTAAAATTTATGTCAGAAATATCTACTCTGATGAGGGAGCTACCGACATTGGTTTTCAACTTTAACCGTTGGATCTATACAACCTTGAGTCCTGTTAAACATATCCAAATTTTTGCTCAATCCAAGAGTTGGATGTGAAGAAACGATTGATTTTCTTCTACTTGACGGTTCTGCAACTCTGGTTGCAACTAGCGTAGTTTGAGTTAAGAACATGTTTTACCGTGGGAGATCTTTGGATTTTTTTCTTGAGTTTCTTTGTTTTAGGAACTTTGTCCCTTATCCTTGAGTGGTACCTAGCATTCTTCTTACTTTGGTAGTTGTATAGCTTGTACGGTATTGTTCTTGGTTCTCAATCTTGTAAGTTTCTAAGGTTCATAATTCCTTGAGGTATAAGTTGTATTGTTTTAGAAGGTCATCGTGAATTGTTTTAGAAGGTCATAGATTCATAATGAATTGCTTAGAGGGTTCTAGAAGGATCTTGAGTCTTTTAAGTGTTTCCTTTAGACGTTTCTTGGGTCCTAACTTGCTATAGGTTTCAAGCTTGCTATAATCAACTTGAACTCTTGAACATACCTTCTTGTCCTTAGGAATAGAACTTATAAGAAGTAGCAAGTCGTTTGGAGCACGTATAGATCTTGACTTTTAATTAGTACTCCAAGGGGCATTTTAGTCATTTTACCCCTAATTCTTTGTTTTGCTACTTAAGGTATTCCAATGGCTTTGAAACTTCATCACATCACCAGACATCACAGAATAAGGTCTACCACATAATTTAATTGTACTTAGAGGTCCTCTAGGTCATGAACCGTAGGTAGATATCCTTAGGGGCAATATGGTCATTTTACACCATTCTTGGTTTACCTACTCTAGGCCAAGCCTAAGGCTCTACCTTACCTTTACTCTAGGTCAAAATCCTTCTAATGCAATGTTGCATCTCATATAGTTGTTTCGATTATCAATCATGACCAAAAGAGATGGGTATGAACACATTTGTTTGTTTCACTTTTTATAGTTGAAAAAGAGTGTAATGGAAGATAAGAGTTGATCGGTAATAACCCAAAATTAAATAAATAAATAAATGGACCCATTTGTTTCTATTTCTTTTTTTTTTTTTCTTTTTGTAACATATGGTTGTGTGAGAAGGAGTTTGTTGAATATTTTAGGGGAGGAGTTGTGTGAGATTTTGGCCTAAGTATGAGATTAGTTATTATTAATTAATTATTTTCTTTTTATTTTTTTACGGTTGTTACATTGTTTATAATAAAAATAGAAGTGTGATGGATGACGTGTTATTTTTTAAATTGAAAAATATATGCTCGAAACTCATTATGGGTTATTCTTTCTAAATTTTTTAATTAAAAATGTAAAAGTATAATATATAAATTAATACCTATGCTGAAGACTTCATGCTCTCCAAGCGGCATAATCTGAATACCTACGCTCAAGGCTTCATACGTTCCAACCAGGGTAGTCTGAGTCAAGAATATGTTGTTCCGTGGGAGGTCTTATGATTTGTTCTTGAGTTTATGAGTTAGGACCTTGGTCCCTTATCCTTGAGTGGTACCTAGCATTCTTCTTGCTTTGGTAGTTGTAGAGCTTGTATGATATTGTTCTTGATTCTCAATCTTGTAAGTTTCTAAGGTTCATAATTCCTTGAGGCATAAGTTATAACATGCATTCGTAAACATATGAATACATCGTAATAACAAACATGGGTTGTTCTAGAAGGTCATAGATTCATAATGAATTCCTTAAAGGATTCTAGAAGGGTCTTGACTTTTGTGTCTTGAGGTGTTTCCTTTAGGTGTTTCTTTGGTCCTAACTTGCTTTAGGTTCCAAGCTTGCTCTAATCAACTTAAACAGTTGAACATAACTCCTTGTCCTTACGAGTAGACCTTAAAAGAAGTAGCAAGTCATTTGGAGCACATATAGACCTTGAATTTCAACCAGTAGTCCTAGGGGCATTTTGGTCATTTCAGCTCTAATTCTTGGTTTTCCTAATCAACGTGTTCCAATAACTTTCAAACATCACCACATCTTCAGACATCACAGTATAAGGTCTACCACATAATTTAATAGCATTTGGAGGTCCTTTAGGTCATGAACCATAGTTAGATATCCTTAGGGGCAATACGGTTTTGCACCATTTCTTTGTTTACCTACTTATCCTTCCTTATCCAATGTAACACCCCAAAAAATGAAGAAAAGCCATCCATGTAAGACCCAAAGAATGCAAGAAAAGAAATGATATGAATCCAACAACTGATCACGTGCATGTACCCGAAGGACCAATTACAAGAAGCAAGGTTAAGAAGATTCAAGAGTCCTATACATTGCATCTTCAAAAGCTAGCTAGTGTACCGGTTGAAACAAAGACTTTTGAGCCCAAAAATCTTTATAGCATTAGCATATCAAATCAAGAAGATAATGGAGTGGCTGACATTGGAAAGTGATTAGAAGACTTTGCTTTGGTAGTTGAACTACTAAGACAATTTATGAATTGCCTTATATTCTTCAATTTATATTTAATAGCATTTATTAAAAGTTTATATGAATTGCCTTATATTCTTCAATTTGTATTTAATAGCATTTATTAGCATTTATTAGTGGTTAGTGGCTGAACTTTATTTTGTTAGGGTTATCTTGTGGGCTTATTTAAAGGCATGTAATACTCATGTTGGAGAGATTTTTTGGTTGAATACAGAAAAAACCTTTTTGTTTTCTTGATAACCTTTTGGTGTTATTCTTTTTCAAACCTTGCTTTAGGATGTTTAAATCGATTCATTGAATTAGTTTCGATCAAGCTAATTCTGGAGTGAATTGTCTTGGTATCTAAGAGTGACCATCATAGATTCCAAGTTCGATCTAAGAGTCATTCATCTTCTAACCAACTCTTGGTTGGAATCAATCCGTTAAGTTAGCTTTCTCTGTGAGCGTTTTGCAAGGATTCTAGAAGGACCTCTAGCTTTGCAAACTCCAGCATTGTAGGCGCTTATCATTTGGTATCAGAGCATTTGGTCGACGTTCTTTGGTCGCTCTAGAGGTGAAATATTTTTATTGTTATTTTTTTTTTTTGTATCAATTTTTTTTCTCTCTCAGATTATCGAAAAAAAAAAAGAAAAAAAATCAGTTCTGAGAGAAAAAAAATATATATATATATTCAGTTCTTATCATTTATTTTCAAGCTCTTGATCCTTGAGATACTAGTCTTAGCTTGTTAGAATTGATCGTTGAATTGGTTATAATCAAGCTTAAAGCAAGATTGCACCCAAAAAAAACCAGCCTTTACATTCTTGACCTAGTACCAAAAGCCTACCTTTGAGTGTGAAACACGAGTATCCCTGAGTGAAATTTTTGTGAGAAGTGTGGTGAGGTCCCTTGATAACAAAATGTCACATAATGGAGAAGCAGTACCACCAGTACCAGATCTTAATACAACCATTCTTCAAGCAATTCAAGGTATGATGGAAGATAGACAAGAAAGAAGGGCGCAACAACAAAGACAAGAACGAACATTACAAGAAGATGAAGGTATAGTAGTACAAGAAAGACAAGTTGATGGTAGATGGAGAGGAAGAAATAACCATGCAACTATTATGCAACCTAGAAGGATGGAAAGAGTACATGAAGATAGAGATGGAGGAGTTAAACTCAAAATCCCACCATTTTGTGGAACAGAAGATTCTGAGGCATACTTGCAGTGGGAAAGAAAGATAGAGCATGTGTTTGATTGCAACACCTATAGTGAAAATAAGAAGATGAGACTTGCTATTGCCGAATTTACCAATCATGCTGGTGATTGGTACCAACATCTCAAATCTGAGAGAAGAAGAAAAGAGGAGGATCCAATAGAGACATGGGAAGAACTTAAAGAAGCCATGAGAAAAATGTTCCAAAACATTATGAAAGAAATTTGAAAACTAAATTGCAAGGTTTGAGGCAAGGAACAAAAAGTGTGGCAGAATATTATCAAGAGATGGAAACTATGATGGAAAGAGCAAATGTTAGAGAAGAAGAAGAAGATACCATGTCTAGATTCCTTGGAGGTTTGAATCGAGAAATTGCTCATCTTGTTGACAGAAATCTACCACCATATCTGGAAGACATGTATCATTATGCTCTCAAAATTGAAGACCAATTGAAGGAAGAAAAAGAGCATTCAAAAACGTACACATCACGAACTAACACCTTTTCATATTCTAAAACTTGGAACAAGGATAGTTTTGTGAATAGAAATGAATCAATGTCATCAAAAGAAAGTTTGTGGCTGCTAAAAGAGTGGAGGCTGAGAGTTCCATTGGTAAAAAGAATGAAGCTTCAAAGACGGTAAAGGAGAAGTCTAGTTCTATTCAATGTTGGAAGTGCAAAGGGTTTGGACACATGAGCAAAGAGTGTGTTAATAAAAAAGTTATGGTGATAAGGAATGGTATACTTGATTCAGATGATGAATGTGAGGATCATGACTCACAGCTTGTGGAAGAAATCACAGCATATGATGATGAGTATGTTGAAGAAGGTAATTCCATATCTTTGATCACAAGAAGGGTACTCAATGTTCAAATCAAGGAAGAGAAATTTGAAGATCAAAGGGAAAACTTGTTCCACACAAGATGTTTGGTCAAAGGAAACCCATGCAGCTTGGTGATTGATAGTGGAAGTTGCACAAATGTGGTAAGCAGCTTCCTTGTAAAAAGACTTCAACTTTCTGTCCATCCCCATCCAAAACCATACAAACTTCATTGGTTAACAAACAAAGAAGAAATTAAGGTGAATTCCCAAGCTCTTATTTCTTTTACTCTTGGAAGATATAAAGAGGAAGTTCTTTGTGATGTTGAACTAATGCATGCGGGGGACGTCTTATTCGGCCGACCTTGGCAATATGATAGAAAGGTATCATTTTATGGTTTGATGAACAAGTATACTTTTACTTTGTTTGGGAAGAAATTTACTTTACTTCCATTGTCTCCATGTGAAGTACATTATGATCAATTGAAATTAGAGAAGAAAAGAAAAGAATATGAAGAACAACAGTGGGGAGAAGAAACTAAGGTAAATGTGAGAAAAAAAAAAAGTGAGAAAAAAATATATGCAGTTCTTGTCCGGAAAGAACGATGCATTTGATTTGAGGACAAATCCTTTTAAAGAAAGGGGGGATGATATGAATCCAACAACTGATCACGTGCATGTACCCGAAGGACCGATTACAAGAAGCAAGGTTAAGAAGATTCAAGAGGCCTATACATTGCATCTTCAAAAGCTAGCTAGTGTACCGGTTGAAACAAAGACTTTTGAGCCCAAAAATCTTTATAGCATTAGCATATCAAATCAAGAAGATAATGGAGTGGCTGACATTGGAAAGTGATTAGAAGACTTTCTTTTGGTAGTTGAACTCCCAATTAAGACAATTTATGAATTGCCTTATATTCTTCGATTTATATTTAATAGCATTTATTAAAAGTTTGTATGAATTGCCTTATATTCTTCAATTTGTATTTAATAACATTTATTAGCATTTATTAGCATTTATTAGTGGTTGGTGGCTGAACTTTATTTTGTTAGGGTTATCTGTTGGATCTATTTAAAGGCATGTAATACTCATGTTGGAGCGGTTTTTTGGTTGAATACAGAAAAAACCTTTGTGTTTTCTTGATAACCTTTTGGTGTTATTCTTTTTCAAACCTTGCTTTAGGTTTGATGTTTAAACCGATTCATTGAATTAGTTTTGATCAAGCTAATTCTGGAGTGAATTGTCTTCGTATCTAAGAGTGACCATCATAGATTCCAAGTTCGATCTAAGAGTCATTCATCTTCTAACCAGCTCTTGGTTGGAATCAATCCGTTAAGTTAGCTTTATCTGTGAGCGTTTTGCAAGGATTCTAGAAAGACCTCTAGCTTTCCAAACTCCAGCATTGTAGGCGCTTATCAAGAAATCAAGAGGATTGATCAAGGACAACAGTTTTAAGAATGACCAAGAAGGGATGAAGAATTGTTAGGGAAATTATGGATTTTTTTTTTTTTTTTTTTTTTTTTGAGAAAAAAAGTAATAATATATTCTGAAAGTGACAAATACCTAAGGATCCCGGAAGATATGGATAATTATGAAACTGCCATTATGACAAGAATCAAATGATTAACAGTGACCATCTGCACAAAATCTATCGACTCTCAGCCTATTGGAGCAAAGATCTTAAACAAGGTAAGGGTTTGACGCATATCGAATCTGGACTCTCAACAGTGACCATCTCAACTCTCATTACTTGTGGATTCATAGACTAGTCGGAGCAAAGAATCCAAGCCTTATATTCTCCACCTTCAAATATCTTAAACAAGGTAAGGGTTTGACCCATTTGTAGAATGGCATCTCTTTCATCATCATTAGGACCTCCAATAAGATAGAATACATATTTTATGATGAAGTTTTAAAATCATGTAAGATTAAAAGCGTATTGGACATTCAAAGTTATCTAAATTATACGTTTAGTCCACGACAAACTTTCAACTTTATATCTATTTGGTCCGTAAACCTAAGACTATGTCTAATAGGTCTCTAAATTTTCATTTTTTTTAAGTTCAACATTTAAGGAGTAAGAAATGGAACTATCGAACTTTGTGATCTTAATTCATACCGTTCTGCTAAATTATGCTTAGGGTAGTTCATACCTTATTTTCAAACGGACAAAATGTATGGGTCAAACTAATATAATACGACAGTTTCTCATTAGTGGAAGCATTTACGGGTCAAACTAAACTGAGTTTATTATGCGAGTGTCGCCCATCTGACCACTTGGGAGTCGTAATAAACAAATTCCATTATGCGATTGATGTAAGACCGTGACACTAATCGTGTCGATTTGAACAAGCTTATAAAATGAATTATTTTGATTGGATGGCTATAAATTCAATTGATAATTCCATAGTAAATAGATTAGCAAATAAAAATAATGATATTCTTCGAGATTGCGCCAACATTGAAATCGGACCCATTTTCATCAAAATAATATAGACAAGTAACGTAACATTAAAAGCTAATCAGATGTTTAAATTTTATAACTAATAAAGAAAGAAAGTTAATTTGGTTTTGTATTCTTGTCATATTTGAGTTTGATTTATGTTGGAAAAATGATGGGAGATTTGGATAAATGAGGGCAAATAATTTGGATTAAAGTGGAAGAAATTAATAAATAAGTATTGTATGCATTGAAATACCTTAACAAATCTCAATAATATAATTCATTAAAACTAATACACCATATCAAATTTATATCGATTTATTAAAATATCATAATCAAAACCCTTCAATTCATGGATATATCGATTTTTTATATTCATTTAGCCGGCCATACGTAGCAAATATCATACAATTTCGTTTTATAGTTGAACATACAAATAGCATGTTCAACCACAATCCACAAACATAGAGTATGGTTGCATTTGGTTCTTGACGCAATATCTACCACTCAAAAGTGTGCATAGATATGAAAATATTATTACTCAACGAAAAAATACAGATTTAAGAATGAGGAAAAGAATTGGGATCGAATGTTATATCTTCATTGATATTCACGACCTTTAAATAGGATACAAGATACTAAATAATATCTACCGAGAAAATATAAACTAACTAAATCCTGATAATAAAATAAAATATACTATTATTCAAATTCAACTGATTACGATATCTAAGATATATTTCCTAACTAATATATTCTGGAAGATTACGAATATCCTATATTCCATAACTAATTCAAACTAAAATAAGTTGCACTAAATTGTGACAGCCTTCCTTAGTGCAAGCTTATTTCTCAATAACTCCGAGAGCTTCTACGAAAAACTTCAAACTTCACTTTGGCAAGTGCCTTAGTAAATATGTCTGCAACTTGCTCATTAGTATGTATTTCCTGCAATTCAACATCCTGCGTTAACACGTTCTCTCGAACAAAATAATCTACGAAGAATTTTTTCCAGTTAGGCTTGCGTATGGACTTCTTAGGCACGCCACCACCGGAATAAGACACTGACACATCATGTTCAATGATTTCCTTCTTAATAAGTTCCACATCGCAGCGATTCAATTCTAATGAGAAAGAGTAATAATTCATCTCAACTTGTGCAAACTCAGCATACTCCATACACCGGTGAATTACATCACTGGTAGACTGCAAAAGCTCTTGATCTGCAGAAGCTTTATATCCTTGGTCAAGGTCCAAGTCATCCTTACTATGATCATCAAGGGCATGCTTGAGCTTTTGAGCAAGGGACTCATCTTCTTCAGCTACCCAACCATCATGCTCATCACAAGCGCTGTCACCGTTGTCACTAGATGCATAGTCCTGACTTAAGAGGGTATCAAATCGATCATCCAAAAGCTGTCGAGTTCGTGGCTTATCAACATCATCCTCCACATGGTCAACATCTGCATCCTCAAAAATGTCATCGCCAAAAGATTTATTATTAATAATATTCTGGCTTCCTGTCGCCTTCTCAGAATCCTTAGCCACACTAAACTTATTATCCA